>NC_081249.1:47373882-47581382 GCF_030490865.1 Poecile atricapillus | reverse complement strand
GCTACTCCTTGATTCAAAAGTGTGTGTCATGCAATTATAAACTTTTTTTATTCCCCTAGGCAGCTGGGATTTTCCCAGGATACCCATTCAAGTGTATGTTCAATCAGTACATATTCAGGAATTCACCTCTTGTCTATACAGAGTTTCAAGGAGGTCAAGGAGAATTTTGTCATTGCCTCCAGTGAGGCCAGGCATTTCACCCACCAAGTCTTGCAGCTGAAGTGAAGTCTTTGGACAAAAACTATGTGAAATGTAAAAAGCACAAATCTTGGACACGTTTAATAAACCGAACAAGATATCTTTCAGTCTAATATTTCACTTAGCTTAATTTATCAACTTTTAAAAAAAAAAAAAAGTTGACAATTGATTCCTTTTTCTGAACCAGAGATCTTAAGGGGTGAATTGTGACAGTCCTTTTCTCTCCAGACACATCCCTGAGACTGCATGTATGCAGAAATATATTTTGCACACACTTGAAATATTTCAGAAAGATCTGTCCTCTCAGAGGCTAAGCTCAAGTGCAATACTTTACACACCAGTTTTTCTCTATGGAAGTCTGGAAAATCACTCAGCAATTGCAAGGTTCCATAAGCCACCCACTCTGTAACCTGGGGTCTAAGAGAGCACAGGGCTGAATGCAATAAAGAGAGAACACTTTACATATATTGGGAAAAGATGAAGTTGTAATGATAACCATGAAAGGAAACTATCTTTTGTGACTGTTTTCTTCAGAGATGTATGTAATTTCCAAAAACAAGAAACATCATCTCAATTCATTTGTAGTGTCAAACTGCCACATCATTCTTAAAAATCAAGTACTGTGACATACTAAATCATACTTTTTAGTGAAAGAAAATATAGGAAAAAAGTATTTTTTTGTGACTTGTCAGTACATACTTAAGAAATAATATTGCAAAATAAAACCCAAAACCAAAAAACAATGCCATTCCCTCAAACAAAAACAAACAAACAAAAATTACTAGTTCAGGTTAGATACAAAATATCAATATATAATTTTAGATAACTACAATGAAGCAAGTACCCCAGTCACTTAAGCTTTGCAAAATTCTAAAAAGGTACCCTGCCAATTGCCTTACACTTTTCATATAAAAATTAAACAGGTTGCTTCTCTGCAATTAAGTTTCTACTTGAGAATTAGATTGTGTCATCTGAACTCATGAGAATTTCTTTTTGTGAGTGAATTTCCCTTGAGATGACATTTGTGGGAGGGATCTTCTTCCTCCTGGACTGCAGATAAATCTGTCCAAGAATGTTCCTGGGCACTGTGTTCCAGCTGGCCCCAAAAGGACAGTGTCCATGCTGGGCAACTCCTTTAACCTCTGAAAGAAGGAGCTGCTGGCAAGCTGACTTTTGGGAATGGCTCCTGAAATGTGGTAGGGAATAGCTTAGGAGAGTACTTTTTGGCACATGCTTAACTCACTCTAGGCAAAGTCTTAACGCTTCACTAGCGTGGGCAATTGCAATCCATTGTTCAGGAACATTTCCACCTACTGTCTGATTTACGAGCACAGAGTTGGCCAGAAACACTGTTGCACACTTTCAGACTTTGTACTGCAATTGTGTGTGTACAGGAGAGAACAGGTCAGGCACAGCCCTGATGGAAGGTTCTCCTTTTATACCATAACCATGCCTCCCCCAACCACACATATTTCAGAATAACTCACACAGTCTTTTTCTTCCACTTGGGATGAAGCGGTCTGAGGAGAGCCTTCTTCCCCAAGAACAGTATTGCCCTACTAGGCAGTAGGGCAATTAAGATAACCTTCACATGTAGCTAGTTGCTTTTTTAAAATAATGGTATTATGGGATCCCCATGCACTAGTTTTAAAGAACTAACACAACATTTCTCCAAAAAAGAAAAGAAACTGAGGTATAAAAACATAAACATGATAAACAACTGCATAATCTGCATCTGCAGAGCAGCACAGGTAGAAGATAGTAAAACTACTGGTGAAAGGTACAATGCATTCAATGGGTTCTGCAAGAAGGCATTGATGCTCCTGCTTAGCTTTTCTACTTAATGCAGCTGCACTTAGGTTAAATTCACAAAGTGAATTTTTGGTCCCTTAACTACTCTACTTGCATATTTCATACTGCCACTTACTTCAGGGGAGCGACTCTGAGGGGGGTGTGGAGAGAGGGGAGTGAGTCACAAAACAGCACTCCATCAAATTAGTACTCTGTCTACGATAATTAAACAAAATTCATAAATAAAATGACCCAAAGCAAATAAAACCATATCACAATTTCCTCCTCTTTGTAATGCTTTATGAAAGAGAACTGAGAGGGAAGGGAAACTGTTCACTTCATGCATTTGACAGTTTGTGATTCACCAACTTTCATATGCGTCTTACGAGAAGCAACACTTTAAGTAAACCAGTAATTATTAAAACAGCACTACAGAGGAAGCTGACAAAGGTCTGAGTTGATATTGAGTTCTAAACCAGAACTGTGTCTAATTACAGTAACAGTTTTAGCATAACCAATTAGTGCAATTTACTTACAGTGCAACTAATTTTGAAACATGGCTTGCTATAGCCCTAATGTTTGTATTCATTTCTGAAGATTACAGTGGTAAGTTTGGTCATTTAATGATTTTCCATCTTGGTGTGTTTTTTTGAGGCACACTATAAGAGCATCAATACATTCTTTCATCAGTAGACACAGCAACAACACGATTTATGACTCATTCATATGTACCACTTCTGGATCAAAATAAAGTGATGGTAAAAAATAAAAAGTAAAAAACTCCCTTTATTCAAGGGGCTCTCCATGTCTGTAAGTTGGTGATTCTTCCTAATACACCCTTGTGTACCGGCTCAGACTCTCCAAGTGAAACTTGTGCCTGCAACTCCTAAATGGCATCAAGTGCTATCTCTTGTAACATATCTCAGGTGCACCAAGTGGTTTGGTAATTATATGGCAGTCTTTTCAGGAAAGCAGAGCTCCTCTGATGGTGCAGTTTCTTACCTTTTAGAAATAGATTATCTCCCTTGGCAAGACCATTTTAAAATGTAACTTAAACCCCTCAGTATTAAAATATCCATAAATAATCCTACATAATAGCAGACTACATTGTCAAAGCTTCTGATTATTGGTAACTTCTATCAAAATGGGAACTGATCCATTTTAGTCTAGCAGTTTGAACATTATAGCCCTAAGCTTCTGTAATCAGCGTGCAAAGTTAAGTCAGAGAAAAAAAAAAAGTTTCTTATATCACAAGTAAAGAGAAATTTCAGATATGTAGCACAGTCTCTGTTGCCTTCTCCCAAGGCTGAAAACACTGAACTCCCACCCTGTTTCAAACAAAATCACTGCTACTCATGTCCAAGGCTAACTACACTGGTTCTCTATTGTTCCTGTGGCAGAGGAACAGCAGCAGTTCATGCTATTATAGTAGCAACACCTCTGCCTCTTTCATCTGAAATAGAGCGCCAGTGGCTTAAAACAAAGACACATAAAGCCTTCTTGAATAATAAAATTCATACCAAAACAATGAAAATAAGCTTTTTCTGAAATAGTGGATTCAATGCCACATGAATGGAAAAAACCCTTTATATTTCTGAAAATTCAGGATATGTGCAGCAAGGTAATAAATTTTTGTTCTAAACTTACAGGCACAGAATACTAATGAGAAAAGCAAGTTTCATCCTCCTCTTTCCCCTTTTGTCCTATAACTGGCAATAAACTTTTATGCATTATGGCTAGGAAAGGTCAAGAAAAGAGATAGGGACCAGAAAGAATAAATATGAAGAGAAATAACACATACAAGTCTCTACAGGTTGAGATGTGAAATATTTTTAAACTCAAAAGTATTACACATATCTGCACTTTTATATGCATGTGTTTTTTGAGTCAAATTGTCCCAGCTTCAACAAGACATTATTTTTCATTTGTAAGATTCCAGTTTTAAATCAGATTGCATAAAGAGGAAAATACCTGAGTATTTTCATTGCTAAGGATTTGGCACGCTTTGTCACCTGCAATCCCATGCCTGGTGTACTGTCTACCTGCAATCCCAATCTGTAACTGATTTATTTAAGATGATCCCACATGACAAATGCTGACATTTTCAGTTAGATCTATTCAATAGAATCTATTCAATACTACTCTTGCAGACACCACTCAGTCCAGTGTGCTCTCATATTCAGCCAATTTCTGGGTCTCTGCTACAGTGACTATTTGAGAAATTAGTCTCAGCAGATAAAATCATTATTACTTGCTGTACCTGCACCCATCTAGGAACACCTGAGACAAGACAGACTGTTCAAATCCTCCCTTCCCAACCATTAATTCCTAGAAGTATTTAAATGTTCCAGTGTGGAACATTTAAAACACTGTGCACTCTTCTTGCCACCTGAGAAAAAGACCTAAGATTTCACTCATTACAAAAATTAATTTTGTATTTTATCAGATGCGAAAAGGGTAATACAGGTAATACTGTATATTTAAATGCTGGGAGTTTAGTAAGAAAGTATAAAAAATCTATTGTGTTAATGATCACGACCACTTAACTACTGCACTTCTGCACTTTGAGAATTTTTGGCTTTTGAAGACTGATTTCATAAATCTGTTGAATGCAAATACTCACCTGAATATGATCTCAAATCCTTTAGGAACACATTTTATTTCCATCCAAAGCACTATATATTGAATCCAAGTATTTTTTCCTATTTTTTTTTTTTTTACTGCTATGACCCCTGTCTCAAAAATGAAATTATAATCAAGTTTCAAACCATTTAAGAGAAAAATAAGAAAAAAACTCTTGAGGATATTAATAGAGGAATTTCTAAATTTCTCTAAATTTGATGTATTTATTTGTAGCTTACATCATACAGAAAAATAATTTGAAAAAATGCTATTTGGTTCCATTTTTACTAGGGTTAACTGTCAGACCAATCCTGCAAGTCTCTATACCTTAAACCTGATGGAAGTTAACAGATCAAAACTCTGAAGCAACAACACAACAAATGGAGCAATTATAAGGGTTTTTCTCTCTCTCATGACTTCCTAGCAGTCTAGAATTAAAGTCCTACATGATGTATATCCAGCATGACTTTCATGGTTATCCTCAAAACCTGTGTATGGAAAATTTTCCTTACTTGGACCTCAACTTTCCTATCTCAAAGAATAAAGTAGGCATGCTTTAATAACATTATCTCAATCCACTTGAAAAGCCCTCTTAATTCTTATTAAAACAATCTAATCTGCTTGAGGCAAGATTTTGGTTTTGTTGAGAATACTAAACCTTATCTAATTAAGTGCAATATTAGGATGTTAACTAATACAAACAAGCCAGCTTTTAAGAGTCCAGTGGGCACAAACATCGATTCATACTAACTGAAGTCTAGACCCCAGTGCCATAATTAGCCCAACAGGCCATACTTTCCTACATTCCTGTTCCCAGGAGCCATACATCCTACCCAATTTCTGGTTATGGGCTTACCTGGGGTGGGGGGGATCCACTATTTTATCCTCATTAAGAACCAAGTGGAAGGTAACAACCTTTTTGCTCAGTGTTTAAACCAGCTTCAAATTTCACTGTCATCAAGAAGATGGCTTTTCTTTTCCCCTAGAACCTAACTAGCCAGACAGAGAACTTACTGTACTGAAAAATTAAAACACATCCATAATTTTAGCATTGGACTTTAGGTAGCAGGACTTTTGAGCTGCACCCTCTTTGACTGCTGTGCTGCTCAGCCATCCCAGTTTTCCAGTTTCACCTTCAGCTTTCTGTAGAGTTATCTTCAACTGAAACATAAATCACTGAAAAGACGGGGCTTGCCTTCAGTTTTGTCAAGTTCATCAATCCAGTGTAAACACTGGATTTACTGTTTACTGAAATCAGTGGGATCTGGGGTTTCCAACATAGAGCCTAAAGGTCAAAGATTCCCCTAATGTTTGTTCTCATCAGCAAGACTAGCCCAGAACAGTTTAAGCATAAGCGCCTAACCTAGTTCAAGAACTACATTCAGTGAATGGAAACACTTGATGGTTATCAACCCCTTCAAGAATAAAAGTGCTAGAAACCCCCATAATTAAATAATAAAAATCTCTGTTTATCAGCAGCCAAGCACAATCTCACATATACACTCCACTACTCAGTTACAGTATACTGATGCGCCTCAAATATGGACAAATTACTCATGTAACATAAGCTACCTTTCTGGCAAATTCCACTCAGAAAGCTAAATGTATACTGTTCGTCTTTGTATACCGAAATAACCAGCCAGCTGGTGCAGAGAGGAAAGAAAACGAGCTTATATTTTTCACCAGAGAGGTAAGGGAAAAAAAAAAAAAAAAGAGAAAGATAACAAGCACTTTTTAATTTCACTTGATGATTGATATCTAATATGCACAAATGCACAGTGTAAGATTTTTTGAGTACTACAGACCTATGTAAAAATCATCCAAACACCAGATCTGAGATGAAAATTAAGGGGCAAAAAGAACATTTACTCAATGCTCTGGTTTTCAAATTTTAGTGAGTTCTTAATTTATTAGTAATAACTTGTTTTTCTTGGAGGCGGTTCAGAAAAGGCTGGGAGACTTTTTTAAGCATCAGCTTAAAAATACTTGCAACTATTCTGCCAGCTTAAGAAATGTATAAATAAAATTGAACATTTAGACCTCTAAACTTGGAGAGACATGCTTAGAACAGGAAATGATAGTTTGTTAATAAAGAAAGGTAAATCATTCTCTAGGCTTCCGGTGGGAAACTTGGCAGGGAAAGGATTTTGACCTCAGTGGAAGGTAACTGCCACAAATGACAAATCAAGCAACTTTCTTCTTACAAGTGAAGCAAATGTTTGACATAAGGCTGGACTGCATTCAGATCTATCATTCCCTGTGGCATATTCTTCTAACTTTAACAAATAATCCTGCAAGTTTTTTGCACTGACTGTATTAATTACATTTTTTTTCCCTCCTCTCTCTGACTGAGTAAAGCCATGCAAGCCTAACATTTTTTGTGAATGATTACTTATTTCCTATTTGAAGCACAAAAGTTCATCACTTATAGAACAGGTCAAGCTTTCAGTGCCTATTAGTCCTAGTCTGGGATGAATTAATGCATTTTCCTGCGTTCATTTTTCCTTTTCTGCTGTAGGAACAGTATATGGGACTTTTCCCAACTCAAAACAATAAATGGGGGGAAAAAATGACAAGTAGCCCAGTTTAATTTCAAACGTTAATATATTTTCTATTTTATAGTGAACATATGCATCGTTCACCCCCTGTTTGCAGCAACTATGACGTCCTCATAAAAAGGGGTGACATTTGTAAGATGCCTCTTAAAATAAATATTTCTTTTTATAAAATAATAAAACTTCAAATAAATATTCTTTACACTAAACAATATGTTGAAAAAATTAGAAAATAAAGGCTGAATTTTACTGTAACTGTACAATATACATGAAGTCCAAAGGGAAATCAAAGTCTTGTAATAGAAGGTTTCCGTAAGACAAAATACAATCTAAAAACATACTGATTGATTCACATTCTTCCGAATGTACAACATATTAGTATAATATTTTGTGACTGTGCCATGTCTTACGACAGCACTTACTTTTCACAGTTGAAAATATTATTGTATGTACAAAAATATAGCACATTATCTCTGCCAGAAAACAATGAAAAAAAAAAGGAGTCATTTGCTAATTTACAAATTTTGCAAGTACTATTCACAAACAATAGAGTTGCCTAGGAGTGTCTGTGTTGCTTTAGCTTATGCAATATGTGGGTCACAATGTACTGCATCCCTTTTTTTTTTCCCCTGTATGCCACTAGCTGGATTCTAACAAGCGTATCAGTTAAGATGGCACACACACAGAAAAGCATTTCACTGCAAACAGCAAAGTACATCCCCAACCCTTCTACTACAGTGCCAAGACCATAGCTGCTTAGTTGGTTGCATATGTACGTTAAAATAATAATCCTTGTTACTTTAGTATTTCTGGCTAGTGATGCTATGTTGGCTTTTCAAAGTTCCTGGGGGGTACGCTGGGAACTTTGCAGCAAACGGTGTTGGAGTGTTTACAGCGGCACCCAGGCCGATTTACCCGGTCGTAACAGCCCTGGCACAACTTAAGGCAACCCTTGGCTGGTAGGTAACACCACAAGCAAGGCAGAAAGAGGGACACTACACCCATGGCGGACCACCTAGTGCAGCAATGTGACTGACTGCAGGAACAGGGGTTGTCAGCACAGTTGTCCTCGTCATCATTAGAGCAGTGATAGAAGAGGCCTTTCACACAGCAAACGCATGTCCCATAATCAACCACGTTCTGGGCTGAGCAAAGACACTGCTTGTCACAGATCCAACACGAGGGGAGGGTCCTTGGATAAGTGCACTCCTTACACTTACACTTTCCACAGTCCTCACACCTGTAGCTGTGTGCTTCCAAGTCTTCTTTGCTCAGTGGCTTCAGCTCACTCGACTTGAGCTCAGACTTGGGCTGCATTCGAACTATCCCATCAGCAAGTGGCCCCGAAGATGATCCTAGAAGTCTTTGTTCTGATGAATTACTGCTCGTACTTGTCCTCGTACTGCTCCGTGAACCTGTGCTGACTGTGCTGATGGATCGGGACAGAGGTGCTCGAGGAGATGCGTGCGTTTGTGTGTGCTGGATCCGGCTGAAATGACGATGCTCAGGCAAGCCATGCGGCCTTTCATTTTTGGGTTGGGTTGTTACCCGAGGAGAAGACTTGACCCCCGGCCGTGGAGCCACCGTAGGTCCTTCTGTGTATTCATTCGTGTTACGGATGGCTCTGATCTGGTCCAACGACAAGACGTGAACCTGCTGCATCAGGACATCCCGCAGGTCGGGCTCCCCGTGCGGTCTGCCACTGTCACGCCGAGCCTGTAGTAAGGGCTGCGACCCACTGCCGTGCTGAGTCTCCATCGGTGCCCGGAAGCTTGCTCACCCCGCCAGGCTTAGAACACATCTGAAATCCTGGAGCAACAAAGAGAGGATTCACTATTGCAACACATCTCATGCTCTTTCCATCAGCCTTTCAAGCCTGCAGGACCCCACAGCACCGCAGACAATCAACTAATGCATCAGCCATTAAAAAAAGGAGTCACATCTGGGACAAATACAGGCACCGGTCAGCTGAGCACACTTCCCTTGGCCTGTTCTGCCTACTGCTGTGGAGAGCTTAAGGGGATTCTTTCTCAGGACCATGCATCTTAACTTGTGTCTCTGGAAAGTCTAGGTATTACTCTTGCTACCTGAGGCTTCCCAGGCCATCTTCTGGTTAGACCATGTCCTTAAAAGTGATTATATTTCAGCCACTAGAAGTGACACTTCTTTTCACATCAGGCTACTGAAAAACTTATACTGAAAAAAAACCTAAAAAAACCAACAAACTATTCTGCAAGTATTTAGCAAGTGTAATGTGACCTGCTGCTGACAGACATATAATTCTCCAATTTTGTTTAAAACTGGATAATATTTTGGTAGGCTAGTCTCTTTACACATTAAACTCTACATGATGTAAATAGGAAATTTTAGTTTAATACCAATGGTCCCAAGAAAAACACTAAATAGCAATAAAACGTTTGAGGTTAGACATTAAATGAGTTAGTGCTACCAAAAACTTCAACAGCACAAGTAAAAATATCTCTCTCCAGTATTTTAGTGTGTGTCATACTGGTGCTCACCACTGTGATTGTTATTTTAAGGCTCAATACTACAAAAGCAATGCTACCACAGTTGTTTGTTTGTTTTGTTTTGTTTTTTTTTAATGTGTAAAAAATTTCATAGACTACATTTCAAATTGTAAATATTATCAAAAGTGGCTTGTGGGATAGAGGCATTCATAACTTCACCAAATAATGCCAGCATCCAAGAAGTCTACCTGATTGTGAATAATACTTGAAAGGATCGTTAACTACAAAGAAGAAATGCAGACTTTAGAATTTAAATGAAAACCCAGTAAAAGACACAGAAGATGACAACTTGTAAATAACTTCCACATTCAACTATGCACAAGTTTCAAGTACTGCCCTCTAAATTAGTTAATATTTGTTTTGCCTTTATCATATCTTAAAGTGGCTCCAAAATCCAATTACCTATACAAAAATCCAGAACAATATTTTACAATTAAAACCTAAGCAGGGACCAAACTTCTTACAAGGACCACACAATGTCTCCAATTATACCTAGAAAGAGCACCATAGTGTTACTCTGTACACATCAGTTACCAACAATAATACTGTAGTGCAGTTTAATAAAATGTAGCCAAACAGTTTAACAAAAAGTATCTCAAGACACTGTCTTTATTCTAACATCAGTCCAAACATTTAACCTTTTAACTCCTGGCTCCCCTCCTTCAAGTTTTTTCTTAAAAAACAAATTAAAAAAAATATATATAGACAAATCTCACTTTTAAGAATTACGTCTTATTTTAAATATTGCCAAATCTTGGTTTTTGGAAATAGGATCTATGTTCATTATGGTGCTCATTTCCCCCCCTGCCTACACCCCCCATCCCCGAAAAAAAAAAGTCTTGCCAACTTGTCTTGAAACATTGCTTATGCTTTGGTTTTGTTTTGTTTTGTTTTTTCCAAATTAAAACCTCAGCCATACCTAAAGTTTCAACCAACAGCCTAAGAGACGTTCACCTCTTCTGAAACTATCTGGAGATAAAAAAATTATAGAAAATACAATGCTTTCCACATTCTTGAGAGGAATCGGCAGCCCTATCTCTCCTCCACGTCCAGGTTTCCACCAGCCCCAGCCAGCCTAGAGGGTACGCCGGATCAACCCCTGCCTCTCCAGAAATGACAACCCACTGCAAAAGCAAAGCTGACCCTGACCTGAAGGCGCTTCAGACGACCCCGGGATCGGTGGCGGAGCCCCCCTCAGACGCCAAGGTGGGAGCTGGAAAAGCAGCCTCCGGTCTCCGCTTCCCTCCCCGCCTCCAGCTCCATCTCGGGCGGGGGGCGCGCAGCAGGTGGGAGGCGACAGCCCCTCGCCCGCCAGAGAGTGCAGACAACCTGGAGATAACCAGGAGACATCCTCTGGGCTGGGAGGTGGGAGGGGGCTGCTTCAGCCGCCTTATCAGAAAGTCAAACCCATGTTTCCTTTTAACTCTTCCCCCCTGCCATCCCCCAGGAGATGCTAAAGGAGCTTCCCCTCCCGGGAAGTGCCAGGCGCCCTGCAGACGGTTCAGACAACACCTCCGGGACAGCTGGGCAAAAGGCAGATTACCCCCTCTCGCCTTGCCCTAAGCACCCATTCAACTTCACAAAGCCAGCCGCTAGAAAAGCTCCTCTTATTTTACGCATATTCTGCAAATTGCCTGACCTTCAGCCCGCCCCGCTCCGCCCCAGCCCGGAGGGACCCAGGAGGCATTTCCAATGGGGCATCAGGCCGAGCCGGCTGCTCCCCGTTTTTTCTCCCCTTGATAGATCCGCTAACGGGACAGGATGCAAAGAACCGGTGCATTTATTTACAAACCTACAGAAAATCCTTACGGGAGGGCACATCTCTCCCTCCTCTGACCTAGTACTTCTCCCCTTTGCATCCGCCAACAGCAAGAGAAGCAAGATTTGCCTTTTTGTGTGTGCATGTGTGTGATAACACAATTCCCCACTTCTAAGAGACAAAGTCCACTCTCGCCGAGCTCAAGTGCCAGGATTGCTAACTTTTCTTAGGTGGGCTGGGCGAAAGGGTGAGCGAGGGGACGGCTTTCGCGTTCGGCACATTTGGGGAGGTTTAAAACGCGAGGGGTTTCTTGCGTGCTGTGCAAAAAAAAACCCGTGTACGTCTGGCCGGGGAACGGCGAAGCCTAAGGGAGAGAAGTCCTCTGCCCGTGAATTTCTGTTTTGTGGCCGGAGCCTGTGCAAGGCACCCCCACCCCCATTCCCACCGCACACACACCAACCACCTCCTCTTCTTTCAAAGTGCTTTGAAACCCCCATTAAGGGCCGAGTGTGTGATCAGACTATGGATTAGGGCAAAAGGGACTTTACCATCGGGGTGGGGCAAAGTGACACACAAATAGCTTGCTGAAAACACCAGCAGGTTTTTTCTTGTGGGTTTGGGGGGGTTTTGTTTGTTTTTGGTGGTGGTTTTTTTTGTTTTTTTATTTTTTTTATTTTTTTGATGGGGGAAGGGGGTTGTCACGAAGTAAGCCCACCAATAAAAAAAAAAAAAAAAAAAAAAAAAGGTAAAAATTATGGCTTTTCCTTCCCCTCCACACATGCCCTGTGCATAGAAGAACTTAGGGAATGACTTTCCTCGCCTTACAGATCGAATTAATTTCATCACAGGAGAAATATCTAAACCTGCACACACACACACACACACACACACACACACATATATATATTTGCACCAGACGTGCACTCACTTCCGAATCGCACGGATCTCCTGACGCCACTACAGACAGGCGTAAATCACGCACTGGAAGGCGCGTTTCTCCTTCTCCCCCAGGACCGGGGGACAAACAGCCCCGACTCTCGCCAACCCTGCTGCGCCCTCCCTTCACCTCCCCCGGGGCTTGTCGCAAACCCACGCGTGCCCGGCGAGGCAGGAGCGCGCAGGACCTCCCGTGCCCGGCTCCCCGCAGCAGCGAGAACACGCCAGAGTTGTGGCTCCGATTCTCTTTCAGCTCCTTCAGGAGCACCCTCCCGGCCCACTCGCAGCCCCCGCAGGCATTCCGGGGTGCCCGCGCAGCCCTCCGCCCCCCGCGCAGCCTTCCGCGCCCCCGGAGCACCCCGGCGGGGCACAAACGCGGCGCAGCCCGCAAAGCCCACGGAGCTCCCCCCACCCCTCCCCGGAGAGAAACCGCTCCGAAATCCCACCTCCAGCTCCTCTCTGAGAAAGGAAGGAGAAGGGAAGGGGGGGAGAGGGAGAACCTGTACGAATGGAAAAGAGATCGGCCTCAAACATTTCCACGAGTTTTCTTGGAGCAACCAAGGCGGGGGGGGGGGGGGGGGGGGGAAAGGAGGTTACTGAAAAGCTTGTTTTGCAAAGAAGGAAAAGGCTCTCACCGTGATCGCGGCGCTGCACCAAACCCCTCTCTCTCTTGTATTTTCTTCTTCCTGCGGTTTGCAAATAAATCCAGCCCTAAAGCAAAAAAAAAATTCTTTTCCAAACTCTGCTTTAGTCCAACTTGCAAATTAGAGTAAGAATGATCACCACGTAAAAAAAAAAAAAAAAAAAAAAAAAAAAGTCCAGAGCAAAGTTAGGTGCCTCTCCCCAGATCGATTATAAATACGTGTGTGCGTGTATATACTATAATAACAATCAAAACACCCCTCCGGATCGGTGTGGGTTTTCTTTGCTCCTTAAGAGATCACTCTTACACACACACACTTTCCTTTTTTTTTCCTCAATGAACAGGAGGCCGAATCGCCAACACCAAGTCACTTTTTTTGTTGCTGTTGCAAATTGATGAAGAGGAAAGGGAAAAGCCAAAGAAAACAAAATAAAGTGGATCTAAAATAAAATCCCAGAGCTTTCTTCCACTGAGCTCCTCCAAAAAAGCAGCTTGTGCAATGTAGCCGTTCTGCTGAGAAGCTGCTTGCTGCAGGCTCCTCTCCCCTCTCTCCCTCTTAGCTTTCTCGCTCCCTCTGCGAGCGTGTGTGTTGCAGGCAGTTCTGTGGTTTGCAATCGGGGGGGTGTTTTGGGAGCGCAGCGGATTTGTGGTGGTGGTTGTTGTTGTGTGTTTGGAGGAGGTGGAGGAGGAGGAGGAGGAAGATTTGAGATCTGAGCTGTAGGGGCTTGGCGTTTTTCTGCTCGCTCGCTCTCTCCCTCTCTCTCTTTTTCTTTCCGGAGGAGGTAGGGTGATCTCTCTGCAAAAGCAGCAGTAAATGGCGTCATGTGGATCTGAGGAGGAACAGAGCAGTTGTTGTCCCAGAGGATATATCGCATCCGGTCCCAGCTCATTGGCTCTGCGGGGCTACATTCACTGGCGCTCCCAGCGCCCTGCCAGCACTCTGAGCTGCGGGAGGCATTCAAAAGGGCAGCGCCGCCGCCGAGCCAGCCCGGCCGTCCCGGCCCCGGCCCCGGCCCCGGCCCCGGCCCCGGCCCCGGCCCCGGCCCCGGCCCGTCCGCGGCGCTCCCCGCGCTGTGCGGGGCGAGCGGCAGCCGCGCTGCCGGGGCCTCGTCGCAGCCTGTGCTCACGGGAGGCTGCTCCGTGCGCGGTCTCACGCCGCTCGGGGTTGCTTTTGTGCTCGTGTATTTACTCAGAGGCAGGCGGCGATAGGTTTGCAGGGAAACCGAGGGGAACTCGCTTCTCGCGGGGAGGAAGGCGCGCTCTCCCCGCTGCTGCGGGCGTTCGGGAGACCCGCGTCCAAGTGCTCCCCATTGCTTCCCACCCGTTTTTCTTAACCGAGTGGAATAAAAGTTTACACTTTCTGGCCCTCCCCTCCCCCTCTTCGCCCTTTCCAGCCGCCGGTCGCCGGCCGCGCAGGGAGCAGGAAGGGTGATTACTTGGGGCATTGTCCCGCGGATTAATGCGATTAGGCGGCGCGGAGGGCGCCCCCGTGCCCGGCCGGGAGCGCGGAGCGGGGCCCGCGGGGCGCGGAGCGGGCGGCAGGTCCCGGCGCCTCGGGCGCCCGCCCGCGGGGTGCACCGCGTCCCTGCCACCAGCGGGGTCCCCTCGCCTATGCGGGGGAGGGGCTGGAGGTGTGCGGTTTTTTCTAATAAATTAAAAAACCCCTGCAAACCTCTTTTGGTCCCCGACACCCCCCCCCCCCCCCCCCAAACTTTATTTTAGTTGCCATCCGTGCGGGGAACATGGTCTGCGAGCAGTTCGCGAACGTGACTGTTTGTCTTCTGGGCGTTTCCTGACACGGCCACAGCTCGGTCCCTTTGGTACGAGCTGGAAGCACTGACAGGCCCACTGTGGCTGGTTGTACGCGGGCATCTTGCGCCGACACGTATCTCTACGCGCACCCCTGTCCCCAGGCAGGCGTACACCGAGCACCAGTGTTCCCGTGTCACGTGTGGCACTACTTAAAATACCTTACACCGTGTGTAAGGCACTCATCGCTGCGCTATTCACATCGACAGCCCTCGGTCAAAGCCCCAGCCAGCACTCTTGCCACTCGAGGCGATTTCGCAGGCGCTTCCTCTCCTACACCTGCTGGTCACCGCTCTGTGGAAGGGGTGGTCATTCCCCATAAAAACGTGTAAATAGGGAGGGCTGTGTCTCACATGGACAGCCTTCGTGTTTTCGTGGTTTTATAGCAAGAATCCGGTCTTCCACAGTAATATTCTGTACCTGCAAACCACTTTCCATACTTGGGTGACAGTAAGGTCAGCCGGAGTTAAAGGGGGCTCGCTTCTTTCCTTTCGAGCGCGTTCCATCGCTCCCTAGCCCGTACAGAACTGCTGACGCCCGGCCGGCCGTGCCCTCCCCACCCTGTTCGACCCCGGCCCCGCAGACCGAGCGCTCTCCAGCCGGGGCGGGGGCTGCCCGTGGGCTGGAGCCGCAGCCCGGTGGGGTTGGGTTCCCCTCGGGGCTCCGGGGAGCGGCGGCGGCGGCGCGGCCGCTCTCCCCGCCAGAGGGAGCGCGGCGCCGGGGCGGGGGGCGGCGGGTCAGGGCGGCTCCGCGGGGGCAGCAGCCCCGGCGCCGGGCAGTGCCGGAGGGAGCCGCGGGCCTGCCCTGAGCTTCCCCGGGCAGGGGGCACCCAGCGGCCTGGCGTCTCCATGAGGATGCGCCGGGCAGGGACGTGAGCATCGTCGGAGATGTGTCCTGTATGTAGGCTGCGCGCTCTGTGCCAGCGATCCGCGGGGTTCAGTTGTGAGAGTCAAGTACGGGTTAAAATATCCGGGAAATAGAAAAAAACAATATTCCCCCCACTGTAGAAAGACAAAAATCACTTCCTCCCACATAGCAAAGTCAAAAATAGGTTAAGAACTTTTTGTGCAAAGCTATACACATGGGAAAGGAAATTATTTATCGCCGTTTATATTGAGTACATAAATAGCGTTTTAAGCTGGAAAGTTCATAACACCATTTTTAAGTCCATCGGTTAGTAGTGCAATCATCAATTCCCACACCAGTTCTCAACTACAGGTGTATACACTTAGTACAGAGAGTAGTATCAAAGATAGATCTGAAAACAGTGAGGCTATTTTTATTCACAGAGCCAGTCATGCGTGCAAAATGGTGAAGCATCAATGTGTTATAGCTCAAAAAAAGAAAAAAAAATTAAAAGAGCCAAAAATAAAGCCAGCAAAACCCCCAAGAATACAGCATGCTGGTATTGATGAGTTTGAAAGAGAAGCCTTAAACTTGCAAGATTTGTATGCTGGCACAAAGGTAAACAATAAATAGCGCACAAATCTGCAAAAAATTAAGTGTGCTCTTTTTCGTGCGTGTGCTCGTGTGTGTTCATGTTGGAACCCCGACGCTGATTTCTCAAATTTTGAATCTGATGGTACCTTGGAACCAGCTTTTGGATGATTACTTGTATCACCCGCATTTCTTGTCGTGGAGAATGGCTTAATGCATGTGATTATGTTTCCCCTAGTGGTTTGCTCTAACCACTGCACGGGGTTTTTTTTGGTTTTTTTTTTTTTTTTTTTTTTTTTTTTTGCTATTCACCCAAGCAGACCTTATTTTTTGAGATGAAGTTCTTGGGTTTCTTTTCTCAGCAGAGAAATATAACTGTTGTGTATAAATATATTGGTGTACACACCAACATACACGTATATTTGTATGTGTATAGGTGTTGTATGTTCATGATATATTTGAATAGTAGCAATTCCAGTGGCTTCAGGCGAAAAATGGGGCACATACATTTGCAAAGTGTATGACACGACAGACAGCCATCTGAAATAGCTGAAACTTTAGTGCATCATCCTGAAATTTTCCCACAAGTTTTTACTTGATTCTATTTTCAGACCAGGACCTGAAAACAGGTGGTTTTCCCCTTTCCTTTGAGAAGGGAGGGAAGTTCATTCATAAGGAATTCTTCCTGCAAGAGAATGAAAGTGCAGTCCTTTGCTGACTTTGAGAACTTTTCATGCATTATCTCATGAGTTAATGCAATGATATGGGAATATTGATTCTGTACATCCTAAAAGGACTCCATTTGGCTGCACATTGCTTCTAACGCCCAGAAGTTCCATCAAAACTTAAACCTTTGATTGATTATCCTCGTTTGTGACTCTGAATAAGCTAAAGTGCACAAAGGAATTATAGAGCTTTTTAAAAGTGTAAAGTTTTTTTTTTGTCTGCTGATATTTCATTGAGGTTCTCAGGGCAGATAAGGCCACTTAGATAAATTGTAGAGAGAAAGAGAAGTCAAATACACTGTATGTAAATAGCCGGACATAGCTATAAAGAAAATTAGGTCCTTGACCCGGTACTGCTAGTTTTGCTTTTGTAATTTCTGTTGTAGTTTACCTGAAGGAAATCCTGGAATTCTCTTCCCTGAGAAGAGGGGAAAAATGAACATTGCGTTCTAGGAATACAGTCTGGTGGGACGAGGAACAGCACTGTTATGTGTGAAAGAAATGATTCCTGCCACTCTGGTTGGGAATGCACAAACTCTGCAGCTGCTCAGAGATTTAGTCTTCTGCTTTTAGAGATGCCTTGATCTTCTCCGACTAAACTACTATTTTCAGATCTAGCTCATGCTAGACACCTTCGTAAAAGACGATAGAGGCCAGATCCTGTATAACTTTATCACACCTGGTTATGTCCCCAGTATGTAGAAGGACAGTTGCCAGAAGGCTATTTTCTTTTTGAATACCAATTATACCTATGTAAACTTAAAGAATAAACAAATCCCTTTCCTGATTCTTCTGAAATTATACTGAAGGATACATACATTTAGTGCTTATAATGTGAAGCTTTTGCATGTAAATTGTTCTAATAAAGTTAGAATGCTCTTTGATGTGTCATTCAATGTTATTTGGTTATATTTGTGTTCTTGATAAAATCAGCATTATTTTTCTTAATTCAATTTTATAAAACTTTATAACTTATACAATGCATTTTATAATTAATTCTCTCTTCTCAAATACCTTGAGACCAAATATTCATAAGTAGGACAACTTGGTGTGGATTGGGACTAAGTGAAGTTCATTTGCTAAATCTGGTATTACAGCAGGCTTTTTATGGTGTATATGGTGTATTTGGTTTTGGTAGGGTATTCCTCCTAATATTTTTTATTACTTTGGTAGAAGTAATCATGAGAATGACAGCACAGACAGGCCTTGTCTGTTAGTGTTTGAAACACTGCACTTTCAAGATTCATTCAGGTAGAGGCTAGATAACACTGGGCTTGACTATACTAGAATTTTATGCAAAGTCAACTGACTGCCTATTAAAATGTTAATAAGCTCTAGTTTGGGAATTCCCAAAATATTTTGTAGCAGGATGCAGACATTTATGTGTTGACCTGGGATTAAAGTGACTCAGAAGCAATGGAAGAGGTCAATGTTAGAAGTTATGGGAAATTTGAAAGAAGGTTTTATGAAGAGACTTATCACATCTCTGCTGTGGTTTGCAGCAGTAGTTTTCAAATTTCTTCAGTCTGTAGACTTTTTCTATGCTTTAGAAGAGAAAGAAAAAAAACCCCAAAAAACAACAAAACATAAGGGAAGCAGAGACCTTTTTAGAAAATTGTAAATTACAAGACCTCCCATTTAGAAGTGGTCCATAGGAATTCACAGATCAGAGTCAGAAAACCACTGATGTAAAGATACCTGAACTAGCTCTAAACTGCGATGTAGTAAAAAGGTAAAATAATATCTTGGGTACTGTGAGCATTGGAGTTGGAAAAAACCTGCTCTTCTTAGAAGTGTGAGGTAGCCTGCGTGGACTTCCATGCTGTGATGGCCACGCTGCTCCCAGAACATAAGTCATTTTTCTGCACTGGAGACTGGAGTTCAAAAAACACTCCTAGAGATTAGCACTAAGGTAACATAAATTTTAAAAGTCAGTCAAGGCATATGTACAAGCCAGACTTCCATATTTTGCTGGAAACAAAAGGAAGAAGATTGAGCAAATGTTTTAAAAAAAAAAAAAAAAAAAAAAGTATAATTTTTATCTTATTTACTGAGATTATATTTATTTTCCTCTGTTGTGAAAGATTTGTATTCATCTGAATACAAGCATACAAGCTGTTCTAGGGTGACAGAAAGCAGAGGTGTTGTATGCAGGACAGGATGATTTCCTGGAGACTAATGAATTTTGCACAAAAAGGAAAATAAAAATTTTGGTGTTTCCCACTCACTTGTCTGAAAATCAGAACACAATAAAAATAAAATACTGTTAATATGGTTACATCAATTAAAAATATATTAAAATTTGTGAAATACCCCGATCCTGCTGTCAGATCTGTACTGTCTTTTTTTCCTGGTTATGATAGTAATATCAATGTCAATAATTAAAATGCAGGATATTCTATCACAGTTTTCTCTACAGATCTCAAACTAGTTTTCAGAAGATGTCACTGCCAATTTTAGAGGTCAGAAAAAACAGGGAAGAAGGAAGGAAAGAGGTAACTTATCTCAAAAGCAAGAACTAGGACTCTCAGGTCCCTGGCCTGTCTGTGTGCTGCGTACATGCTGTTTCCCATGGAGGCGCAAGATGTTAATTTCTTTCTGATCTCCAGAGTCTTTCTGCACGACCAAAATTGTAGAATCTATGTCTGATAGAATCGGAACACTTTAAAAAAATATGAACTCTTAGGCAATAGAGGGAAGAGGACGAAATGCTTGATTATCTAAACAAGGTTATCTCTGCAGGAGCATCCACTCCCAGCCCTTGATTAAAGAGTTCCTCTAAACTTCCATCTCTGCATCTAGTGTAGTTACTCCTATCTCATTTGTGGTTTTGTAATCATCTTTTCCTGTGTTTTAAGCAGGTCTATTACTTTCGAAAGTCCCATGGATACAATGGCAGAAATTAACAGAGAAGCTGAATCTTGGAGCTGTTCCTTCTAAATAAGCTCCTGACTTCTTTTGGAGCCTGAGTGAAAGTCTTATGTGCTCCAGGCCAGGGAGGGAATCCAGCTGTCCAGAGCAGCTCCTAGGATGGTGTTCTAATTAATGAAAGTTAAAGGAAGCATTGGAAATTTTGTTACATAGACAATAAATCCACTGCATCTGACAAAACAAGCTTGCAAAATAAGCCCACTGGAAAACTCCTTTCATTCTTGAGGTTAAGTGTTTAAACCGTTTAACATATTTTAAGTTTTCTTATTGTTGCTTACTCACAACGCAATTCAAATTGGCATAAATTATATCCAGTTCTGATGGTTTACGTTGTGTCAAAGCAGTTGTGTTTTCCAAAGTATGTGCTGTTCAATTTCCATTTTCTTACTTTGCTCCGTAGATTTGTTTTCTCCAGAGGGACATAAATTATGGCTCTATAAAATCTATTTTAGCTAAGGAAATTTCTGTTAACGCCTTATTCAAAATCCCAATGTAGACAATAGAAAAGAGGCAACAACCTTTATTTAGTTGAATAGCTTTTGCATCAGGTAAAGTTTGACTGCTGTGAAGACAAAGTCTTTGCAGAGTTAGAGAATATATATAAATATATGGCTAAATTAGACGGTCAATATGTAAAATTATATGTACAGATGCTGGGCCACAGCCCGGGCTAGTAGTAGTACTTTCAAGTTTGGTCGAAGCTGGAGTTTAAGCTGCAAGGGCAAAATCTTCACTCAGCCCAACTTTAAACCCAAGGATTTTTTCTGCAGTGAAAAGGACTAGGAGAGGAAAAAAGCATTTTCTCTGTGGTGAGAGGGCGGCAGGAGGCAAGAGGGCTGCCTTTGCTGAGACCGTCTCGGATTTAGCATCGCAGAAGCTGCTTCTGAAGGCAAGTCAGTGAAATAGAAACGGGAATTTCCTCCGCTCTCCTTCCTGCTTCTGTCTTTGCCTGTCTCACCTTTTGAGAACCTGATTTGTATTTGTATACATGCGTGTGATCCCGATTTCATTGTTTGCCTTTTCACACAAGCACTTTCACCTACATCCCCCTCCCCTCCCTTCCTCTCATTTGGCAGCCAGTTGGGCTTCTTCCTGCCTTGAATACCGCATTCCCTGGTTATTCAAGCTCAGTCATTAGCACCCTGTCCCCCCACTGAAATTATGAATGAAAAGCCTTGTTGTTCTTTACAAATAACTCGGGCTTCCTCAGTCAGTCAAATTCAAATGGCAGTGACTGCCAGACAAAGCGCCTGTATGATGGACAGTCCTCTCAGCAAGCCATCAAGGCACACAGGAAGTTTTTAAAGGCACACTCTAGGTAGCGTAGCCTGGGCGTTCACAGATGGGGCTGGGGCTGGGGATGGGGCAGGGGCTGGGGCTGGGGATGGGGCTGGGGCTGGGGCTGGGGATGGGGCTGGGGCTGGGGCTGGGGATGGGGCTGGGGCTGGGACTGGGGCAGGGGATGGGGCAGGGGCTGGGGCTGGGGCTGGGGATGGGGTTGGGGCAGGGGCTGGGGCTGGGACTGGGGCAGGGGATGGGGCAGGGGCTGGGGATGGGGATGGGGCTGTGGGGCAGGGGATGGGGCAGGGGCTGGGGATGGGGCAGGGGATGGGGATGGCGATGGGGCTGTGGGGCAGGGGATGGGGATGGGGCTCTGGGGCAGGGGATGGGGCAGGGGCTGGGGCTGTGGCTGTGGGGCAGCCGCTGCCCTCCAGCGCCGGGGGCTCGGCGCTGGCCGGGCGGCACCTCCGGCACCTTGTGGCGGCGGGGGCGGCGGGCTCGGAGCCGCGGCACAGCCCCCGCCGCCCGAGCATTGTTCACCGGCCCCTTTCACAACGGGGGAAAAGGTAATTGACAGCCCCATTGTCCGCCCCGGCCCCCCGCGGCTTTAAAACACTCCGGGGCCCCAGTCACACGTTGTCAATGGGAGCTGTCGGAGGTGACGAGTGAAGAAGGGCTGTTCAGGAAACAGTTTGAGCCCTTCAAGTGGACAGGCCTCAGTGACTTCTCCGGCACTCCGGCTGCCACAGGCAGCCCCTTCAAAAATAACCTTAAAGCAATAAATCATAGATGTTTCCTGCACTATACAAGGAACAGCTGGTTATTTTTCTTCACTTCCCCTCCCCCCTCCTTTTTTTTTTTTTTTTTTAAGCCTAAAAATTATTTAAGCATAGGAAATCAAGCATGTCAAAGTTTGGCAAAGCAGTTTGGGTGATTTAGCAATTACAACACTTCTTTCTCTATTAGCCAATCCTTGGTCTTTGACTTTTTATCTCCTCATTTCTACTGGTTTCTGCATCTGCTCCAATGACTGGGGTAGCTCATCCCTTGCCTTCCATACAGCAAGGGAAGTGATATGCATGGTTTGCAAGGAAAAGCTGTGCACTCTGATTCTTCTCTTTCAGAGGAACTCTGTACCCTGGAGTTTGATAAGATGTCATGGACTTAGTCCATCAATTTACTTAGGGAACAAAAGCCCTGAACCTGAGAATTTCTGGTGTGTCTCATCGTGGGCAAGTCTGTACCTCTGTACTTAGTGCCCTTAACTATCCGATGCAGTCAGTATTGATGCAGGACCACGTGTGATACATCATGTATGACGTCTGTGCATAAGAATGTATTGGATGTATTAAATTTTAAATACAACTACAGGTTTTTCTCCTAAGGCCTCTGTTGCTGCAGCTGGATCCACGCGGGCCAGCATTTGTGTTTGCACCACCCCCTTTAGGAGCCCACCTGCCTGGATCTGATTTCAGCCTTGGAGCTGTCATTTCCTGCCATCACATGAGGTAGTTAGTACATGCTAACTAACTAAAACCCAGATCTGTTAGACTTAGTGTTGCCGTTTAGCAATGCCCAATTCTGCCAATATATTCAGTGCTTGGAACTGATGATACACTTAGGAAATAAAAAGCAGGGGTCAAATATTCTTTGCAATGTTCTGCAATGTCCGTACACTGTGACTAAAACATTGTATTCTGGCCAGAAATGTAACTCTTAAAAAAAAAAAAAAAACTGACAGAAAAGCCAGAGGATGAAGTAAGGAGAAAATCAAACTTTTGTGGAGGTTTGGGGTCTGTGAAAATCAAGGCAGAAAAGAAAGAATTAGCTAATGTGCAGCAGCACTAAATTATCTTTACTCACATAACATAATATATATGTTCTTATTTCTTTATCATGACACCTACTATGTGATCTGCACGGTTCATTACATTAACCTGTCCATTTAACAGCATTGGTAGGTCAGGCCATGGGAAGGAAGATTTGCATATTTTAATTTTTTTTGAGTATTCTTACTGTCTGTCTTTCACTTGCAATATGATATGTTTGTATGTCTGTTAATATAATTTCATCTCCTTGTGGGTGTAGTTTCAGTTCATCTATCTGCAGCACATTTCTGCTGTGGTTTAAAGGCT
Source organism: Poecile atricapillus (assembly GCF_030490865.1). NCBI lineage: Eukaryota > Metazoa > Chordata > Aves > Passeriformes > Paridae > Poecile > Poecile atricapillus. Next base: position 47,558,032 of record NC_081249.1, on the reverse strand, counting down.
AAGGTAACAGAGACTCGCTGAGTGCCTGAGACTAGTTTACAGGCAATTTTAGCCAAGCCTTACAGCATGCTGTAAGGCATGGCTCTCCTAAATATCTTTTGAAATCTTATGGGAGTAAAAGCTGCTCAAAACCTCAGACCAGATGCTTTGGTAGGATCCAGCCTTTAGCTTGCAAATTACTCCAGGCAAGGATCTCCTTCCTGTTTGGCAACTTCCTAGAACACTTTTGCAGCCGGATACATAAACTGCTTATTATGTTGAGGAGGAGATACTCATCTGGGGTGATTTACCATTGCTCACTTCCATCCTCTGAGAATCCAGCACCATATGGAAGACAGAGGTTATCCATGTCCTGCAAAGGGAACCCATGATGGAAAGCTTTTGCTGTAAAAATCTGTTTTCTTACTTTCCTTTACTGTGACCAAGAATTACACATTCTCATATGTCACATTATACCAACTAACCTACAGTCTGCTCACACAGTGAATATAGCAATGTTTTGCTGCTAAAATGAATGGCAGTTTAGAACCTGCCACCCTGGGGGCTTTGAGGTGTGTCTCTTGTGCTGGGAAGCAGTATAGAAATGCCCAGTTAACAAGTTTTCTATTGCCTTTGCCCAGCAGTGCAAAATGATTGCTTAGCCACCCTTAGATCAGTGCAGAAAAAGAATCTCCCACCCAAACAATAATTAGGAGACCAAAACCTCTGCTTCGCACTGACTACATGTAGAAGAACATTTGAAAAGCCATTACAGAATATGTGTGCTTATTCCCTAGCAGAGCCAATTCCTTCACTTTTCAATTTTTCTCATCTCTTTGGGTAGAAAAAAAAAACACCTGTGTTTTGGGGCACTGCTGGCAGAGAAACTCAATGTCAGTACTTTCCTGACAGGCTTTTCCTACTTAGCCAAGCTCATTTCTAATGGGAGATGAGAAGCAAGTATGACAAATATTTTTCTTCCGATGTACAAACAGGTCTGTAAGCTAAGGCTGTGAATCCTGACATATGAAAAAGTGACATCAAGATGGCAGGAAAGCTGACATCATGTGCTGAAAGAGGAGTGACAGCAAGGCTGACAGAGAAGCTTAACTGGGCAGTCAAGTGTGAAGAAAGTGCAGCTGGACAGGTGTCTGTAGATGACAAGATGGGAGAAAAAATTGCCAAGAGCTGGTAACTGTCTGAAGAGGGGATCAATTTAATATATTTATATATTTATTTATATTTTTACTGCTTGTCTTATTGCCCTGGAGAAACATGAATTTTCTCTGGATTGCAGTGAGGAAACTGTTCTTGCTTTTACTTTGCCTTTGCCTCAGTCTTGCGGTCACAGTCCCCTAACACTTGTTGTGAAATCTAGACTCTAATAAAGTCAAAGGGAGTTTTGCCTTCAACTTTAGTGTGGCCAGGATTTTACTCAGTTTGCAAGTCTGGCAGTGTCAGCAATGCTTGTATAGACCAAGGTTTAATTTGACAACAGGAGGGGAACTTTTTCCGCATTTCCCCCCACTTCTCTTCCCAAAAGAAAGATGTAAGCCACTGTTGAAAGACAGTTAATAGTCCTTAGTCACATTGGTGTAAACTTGGAGGAAAAACATCCATTCTGCAAGGTATAGGCTAAATACAGCCTGCAAACTCAATTTGTCCAGCTTGTAACCTACACCCAGGAATAGCTGCTGGGGGAGCTTGGGAATGAATTACATAGCAAATTCACAATTTCTGGGAACCATAGTGCTAGTTTGCATGCCAGCCCAGTGGTGAACTCCATGAACACTCTAGCTTGGGCTATGTAAGTTCTTAAGTGCTGGGGTAGAAGACTCTCACTGGCTCTTAAAATGAGGTATTTTCCCAGACAGCCAGAAGAAATTGGGAACTGCTGATTTAGATCACAGTAAAATTTTCTTTTGAGATTCTTGTCAGTGCTTCCACCATTCAACCAGGAAGAAGTTGGTCTGCCAAATGAATTGAGGTTGAAACCTGTTTCTGAGCATATCTCTGGGTTCAGTAGGACATAAATGTAACAGATGAAGTTTTGAATCTTTTGAAGTCTATAGGAAAACTACTCTTGACTTTGATGAGGTCTGAATTTCATCTTTTTCCCATCACCTTCTTCTTCCCCCTTCACTTAATTCACCTCATAAAACAGAAACTGAGACTCGTGTGTTTTTGTATAGCTGTCTAGATTCCTTTGAGCCATGCACTAGTGTACAGACTCCATTTGTATGTACAAAAGCCAGCTATGCATATGCAATTGTAACTGTGCATGAGAAGATCCTCTACAACCTTAGGCTTCAACTTATGAAAATCTGATTCTGGAAGCTTTATGGTTCCAGACTCTTTTAGGGAGAGTCAGGGAACCAAGGGATGTGTCTGTCTGCTACATTTTGCAATGAGCTTTTTACTTAGGAATAAAACCTGCAAGATGCTGAGTGCTGCAGTTTGCTTTAACAAGAGTCCCTTTGAAGGCATGGTAAAGTGGGATCCAATTTTGTGAGAATCAAATAATGAGAATCATGAGGAAAAGAAAAGGCCCTAATTGACTCTGTCTTTAAGTTTTCTGGAGTCCTTTGTACGAATCTTCTAACGCGTAGAAGGGCTTAACACACATTTTTCCTCCGTCTGGAGTCAGGGGTGGACAGGCCCTGATGTTGTCAGCTGCGCAAGTAGTGCAGACATCACGTGTTTCATCCTCAGAAGTTCTGCAGTTGCTTGGCTTCAGACACATGGAAGTTTAACCTGAGTAACGGCAGGAAGATAAGGCTCATTAGCTAATTAATTCTCGCAACGCCCAGCTCACACCCCTTCCGCAGCGCACGGTGTGTTGGATACGCAGATGTGCACAAACATGCCCCTTGTAGAGCGGCATCTCCCCTCTGTGCAGCGGCTGCTGTGCCTGAGCACGTGTTGTGCCGCTAAATGCGGATGATTTGAAGATACATTTTTGTTACACAATTTAGCCACCATGCCTTGGGATATCTTACCTCTCATCCCGGTGAAATTCCCTACCTGTGTATACCTTGGTGTTCCAAATGCTAGAAGTTAATTATCCTACAGCAATCTGACACCTGTGTTGCCTCACAGCTGTATTTGTGATGCATAAAAAGGTGCTTTTAGCATGGAATGTGCGATCGTTAAGTTTTGAAAACATTTAATTGGGGTGTGGGGGAGCTGGAAATTGGAACAGGAAAGGACAAAGCTCTCCTTGCAGGTTTGAAGCCCACAAAAAGCAATGCTTTATGCTCCCTCTGCTGGCACCAGGGCAGCCAGTCCTTCCTCTCCTAGATGGATTAGCACACCAAGGCACTGACACTATTTCAGCACGAAAAAACTCATACATTTAGTGGCAGTGCTTTTGTTAGGTGTAATAAATAATAAGCCATTTAAGATTTTTTCCTCTCATTCTGTTTTTCAGAAACAAGGGTTTGAGAAAGAAACAGTAAGCTGCATGATTCTGCATTTATACTTATGTCTAGCCTGAATACACTGCTTCCTGTTACATAAGCTGCAGACAAATAGGGAAAAAGACATATTTAGGGTACCATCGATAGGGAACAGAGCAATAGAGCTATATTATTCTTATTTTCAGGCTTTTTTTTTTTTTTGTGTTTGGTTTTGTTAAATTAGAATCATACCTAATCTGAGTGTTTCTATTCTATGACTTCTGTTTTTCATTCTAGCTCTTTTGGAGGTTCTTATATTATTAATATAGGTAACCTATTTATTTAATGATTCAATGAATATTAAGTAAGGCATTGCTTTTCCTTTAACAAATGCTTATACATGGTAATATTTTCTTTAGTAAATGACCATTTACACTAGTTTAGTGAGCTGCAATTTATCACATATAATTTTTTAAAATTTTCTTTTAAAAGTTACTATTGTGACTTTAAAAATCTCTCATTTGTATATATTTATCTAGTTCTAACTGTCAAATTGAAGAGAAGAATTATTTTCCAACTAATTTTTTATGCAATACTCTTTGATGATTCTGACAAAAAAATAATGCCAACACACTATTATTTTATTTATTATTTCTCTTGTCTGGGTATGCTTTTATTTGCAGTGGAAGCATTGGTGTAAGGAAACAAGAACAATGCTTTTTTCTAATTTTAGCTAAAAAACAGTGCAAAACCTTTCGTTGAATGACTAAAGAACCATCACTGGTCAGGTACGTCTTGAGGAAGAAGTGCAAAGCTCCCCTTGAGGAGTGGAGCAGAAGTGAGAGAGATGTGCAGACATTGGCTCTATAGTGATTCTTCTGTCCTGTCCTTGCTGGACGGAAGTGATGAAGACACTGCCCATCAACCACAGTCCATTGTCCCTATTTTCTGCCTCTTTTTTATCTGCTTTTCTTCCTGCAAAGAAGGGTATAGCTGGAAGAAGAGCCATATTGTCAGCGTGGTGATCTTTAACAGCTTTGCTTCAGGAAAAAAAAAAAACCAAAAATTGCAGTAGAGGTTACTTTGTATAATATAGAGGCTTTGGCGTAGTGCAGATGGGGAAAGCACATCTTATGCAGATAGGCATGGCTGAAGCCAACCTCAGGTTTGGCCAATGTCAAAATATCAATGTACACATACAGTACAGATCAAATCACTCTTGGAAAAATTTGGGACACTTTCGGCTTCAAACAATGTTGTCATATACAGTCCCAGAATACTATGACTAATTTTGAAGGTTTGACTTACTCTTCTCTCTTCAAAACCAATGACAGTGGTTGACGCTATGACCAAACAAATTTCTTGAAACAGAATCTTTATTTAGTACAGAGACACTTCAAAGAAAACACATTTGAAACGAATTAAAGAAATACATGCATATCTAGCTTTTCCCTGGGGCTTATCTTTCCTTAGATCTGAAGGTCCTAACAAATTTCAGCACTCTCCACAAACCTATTCTCTCTTTCTTTCTCTTTCTCATTTCCTTAACAGCTTCTGATAAGTAGCTACAGCACAATAAGAAATGCTTTTCCTGTGGGACAAGTGGGACAAAACATTAAAACTTATATACACGATTCACACAAAAATACCCCCTCCCCCTTCCCAAAGATTATTGCTGAATAAAGAAAAATAAATCAGATTTTTCACTTAAAATAAGATGTAGTCATTTATACCAAGCAAAATATTTTCAATAGGCAAGCATATAGTTCTGGGATTCTTCAAAATGCTGCTTCAGTAGCTCACGTTGAATGAGCCCTGGTATTGCTCTGGCAGCTTCCCCATTGCTGTTTGCTCAGGGGATTAGCTGGGACCTAGGAGGACTGAAGGGAAGAACTGCAAGTCAGTTAAGCAGAGGAAGACAAGGGAAGAGAACATGGGTGGAAGACCTTTTTTGAAGTTAAGCAGTTAAACAAAGAATAGTAAAATTAAGAAAAGTGTAGTCTGAATTCAGCTCGGGGCTGGTAGGTTGTATAACCTAAAGCAAAAGCTCATTAATTTGGAGGATGCAGGCTGAGGAAGAAATCAGAACAGGGGTGGTATAAAAGTTTGTCTGAACTTAAGCCAAATAATGGACCAAAATTACAATTTCCTTTAGTAACCACAGGTTTAAAGGAATGTGATTGAGAGCCTTGTTCTGAATGCAAAAAGCAAAGGGAAAAACATTGTGAGAGTTCTCTAGGCTGTGATAAAGCCTATTGCAGAGTCTCAGAGAACACTGTAGTTCAGCTTCTGATATAATGAGTTGAGATGTGACAACTGTTCACAATAGTGGTTTGAGTTAGGTGAGGCAAGTGGGTATTTGTACTTTATTTTCCCATGTACTGGGACACTGTTGGTCTCTCTGGGGAAGATGCAGCTGACATTTATTTCTCTTACTTAAATGTATGTAGTTTTAGTTTAAAGCTGAGAGAATTCCTTGTCAATAATTTGGTCAGAAATGTTACAATCCCACAAAAGATTTTCTGATAAGAAAAAGCTCCTTCCCCTTTTCTGTCTAGCTTTAATAATATGACCCATGATTATATTTTCTCTCCTATCCAGTTGTAGAAGGGAGTGATAGAGCAGCTTTGGTGGGTACCTGGCATCCAGCCAGGGTCAGGCCATTGCATATGGTAATTTAATTTCATTGACTAAATTGCAAACATAACCCCCAAAATTATTACTCCCATAATTTTATTTAGTTTGATCAGTTGTACAACTGCCACAGGTACCATTTTTCTGGATCAAATGTCAGTCTGTCTCAAAAGTTTGTGCCAAATTTCGGAGGAAACATGATCATACACTGGTTTCAAAGTCAGATAGTATTGCATGTCACAAAATCAGACCAAAACCAAAAATTACCTTTATACGTGCACACTCAGGAGGCAAATCTTCCTCTGCTGGTAACTGGACCTTGAAGTAATTCTGCAGTTTGCTGTAGCTGCTCAAGCGTAATCTAAAATAAAATGGTTTGCATTCATTGAGCCCAGAGGGTCATGAAAATGGATTTTATGGACAATACATTATTTTGTTATGATACTTAATTTAGTATTATTTTTGTGTGCTCATTAGTAGTACTCAGTTCATGGAACAAAGCCATCCAAGTCATTACCTAAGGGATATTGTGGCACATAGGCTAGTTCTAGTTCTCAGGACAACTGCAGCATCAGATAAGAATTATTTTCCCTGAGAAAACATCTGTGATATAACCCATCCCACAGTAGACAAGAAAGTGAATCAGTGTTGGCAGTCTGAACAGGTCACATAATATGTATTAGATGTGCACACTGGAAAAATAACTGGTTTATCATGGGTAGAATGGACAAAGGGTGACTCCAACCCTGCTGAAAATTGCCCTTCTATCTACACCTGTGAGAACCCTTGTACAAACATTTTCCCAAGTACTGGATTTACATAGTGGTATGTCCGAAATTAAGATTTAAATGCTTACACACATAAGAAGGAAATCACTGCTGTGCTAAGGCAAATGGACTATGTATGACAGCACTTTCTCTTTTCCAAGGACAAGCCTAAGGTTAGTGATGATGAAGGAATCAGAGAAAGACTAACGGATTAAATGAATGTTTAGAATTCTGCATACTGCAAAGATTTTTTCTGTCTTCCTGTCTTTTTCCCTTTTTTCCCCCCAATTTCAATAGCATAGATCTCCCAGACACTAAACCTTACCTGTAGCTACACTGTCAAGGTGGAATTTATCTTCAGAAACTTATGGCTATTGTTAATGGACAGAAGCAGGCGCTTTTAGAGTATTTCAGATGGCTGCTACAGTTTAAGATGACAGACATTATGAAAGTGCTCTCCAGTAGCTATAAAAGATACCAGCATGAGTAATTTGGAGGTAGATGCCTTTAATTACTGTGATAGCTTCATCACAGAGCTCTTTATTAGGTCAGGTGTAAACCACTGCAATTCAACTCCTATCTCTAAGTTTCTTTGTAGCCTTGGAGAGCATGTATGATAAACTGGCATTTCATATAAATAGATGGGATTGCTGTATGTATGCAATATGTATGTATAAAACAGAAAAGACAAAAGGTATTTCTTTAAGTTAGTTCTGTACCAGAGATACATACTGGAGCAATTAATAAAATCTAGGATAATATTAGAGGGAATAATAATGCAGCTGTGGTCATGAACCTCTTCTTTACACCTGCAGATGGAGAAACTGATTATTCCTTTGGATAGTTTTGCTAGATTTAACCTCTGCTCAGCAGGGAGGTTTATCCTTTCTGTATGAGAAACAATATTGACTTGTGTTGCAGTGTGCTGGCTGCTGGATCAGCTGTCACCAGATAACAATGTATAATTGCATACTGCCTACATGAGAACATCCTGTCGCCTCATCTCCAAGAATAACTTCACTGCAGAATTCATTGTTCTGCAGGGTTACTGCCAGTGAAGTCATGTGCTGCAGACCTCCAAGAAGAGGAACAATTACATTGGTCCAAAAATCCACATTTAAAATTAAAAAAAACCCAAAACACAGAAGAAAAAAATCCCCCCCTAACCCCACCTTCCTTCCCGAACCCAACCAAAAATACCCAAGCCAACAAAGCCCGGCAAAAGAGGCCTAGTGGTAAAATATGCAAGGAGCAGAAATTAAGCCTGCTAAAGTAAAGGAACTTTCTTTTCTTGACAACACTCCCTTTACACTACAATTTGTAATCATATTATTATATACACCTTTTTTACTCTGGGGTCTCTAACACATTTAATATGCAGCATAGATTATGTTCTTTGATTTTTTTCTTGCGTGACATTTCCTAGGTGTTATTTCATGGTGCTGCTTATTAATTGTTTGCAAATGTTTGTAGTTTTAACAGCCTTGTCCTTACACTCTTTCTCTCTCTTGCTGACATCGGTGGCAGTTGTAGGTGTCACAGCTGTAGGGGTTAAGGTCTTGCCTGACTTTAAAGAAATTCAGTATATATTTATGACTGGGAAGACACTATCATTCATTTTTCTTTCCTGTCTTTTAACTGGTCCTTCTTCTCACCCACAGTGCTGTAACACTAAGATAGTTATTACTTTAGATATTCTTTTGGAGTTGTTGTAACTACAAAAATAAAGAGCAAAGAAATGAAAGGGCTTTTTCTGTGTATTTGGAAAGAAGTGTGTGTTCTATTTTGTAGTGGAAAGCACAGATATAAAAGTACATCTATTTTCTCATAGCGGGAATTAATTTTAACTTTTCTCTATGTTTTTCATGAGGTCACATTACTAATGAAATATATAATTGCCACAGTAGTATTTTTTAACCATAGGCCCATAGAAGTGGACTTTCATCCTTTTTCTGAGTCCATAGTGAAATTGGTAATTTCAGATTACTGGTTGCTAGTGAACAGTCCTCATCTTGCAAGTGTTACCTGAGTTGCAAGGTGAATACTTTATGGTTTATTTTATATATTACCTAACAAAATAGTATTTTCCTTAAGAAGCAGAGTTTTATAAAACTCAGATGTTTAAACAGTTATAGTGCTGAGTAATGCAGTGTTCTGATAAGTTAATTTCAAATTGACCAAAATGCATGAAATTAAAATTTGTAATTTTAGACTGGGTTTCCAAAAATTCGGTCATACCAATTTGTCTCTCAGATCTACTGATAAATGGATTATGCTGTCCTTTCCATTAGAAGAAAATTATTTCTGGGAAGATAAAGCAGGTGTGGCACTTGAAAAAAGTGTGCCACACATACACACAGACACAGACACAGACACAGACACAGACACAGACACAGACACAGACACAGACACAGACAAGACAGCCTTAGTCAACCTGAGACACAGGTCTCCTGCACATTTCTTCCTTCAGCTCTAGCCAATAGGTTTGCTCCATTTTGGATATGACAGGGCCCACCACAGTGACAGTGTGTTAACAGTGGTTAGATCTTCCAGTAAAATTGCACCATGTTTTCATTGATATTGATGGCTCCCTCGTGTTCCCACAGTGGTTCCATTAAAGGTGTTAAATCATTTGTTTTCTTCCTACTGTACAATACTTCTCAAAATGCACTCTTTTGATAGCTCACATCACTGTGATACTTACATTCTAAAACTTCTGAGAGCAATTAGGATTTTTTTCCCATTTCATCCCCTCTGATTTAAGAGATTAGAGAATGACAATACTTCCTAGGTTTTTAATTTTCTTACTTTGCCAATATCAACTTTTTCTACCAATGTTTCTATTTTATCTGTTGTCTTAACCAGTCAACATTAGGCTTTTCTAGTAAAATATTTATTGCTCTTATATTTCAGAGGGTATTAAAACTCAGTATTGTATATTTTCTTAGTGGTGGACCTAACATTTTTCTTTGTTAATACTGTCCTTTCTCTTAATTTTGCTCTCTTAAAGAGACCTACATTTTGCTATGCACTTTTCTAATGAAATCTTAGTCATAGTGAAGTTGATGAGAATTTTAGCATCAGCTTCAAAGAGGGCATAATCTCCCACTTGCATGTATTAAAGAATATTTGTATTTTTCAGTGTGAGGAAGGCTTACATTCAATGCTTACCATGGAGCTTTGAGAGAGTAGGATTAGAGTAGAACTCAGCACATTTTAGAATATCTGACCAAAAGGGTACACTGTCCAGACCTAATACAAGTACTCTTATCACAAAGATGATATGTTATCTTTACCATTCACAAGAAATTGTCATTTGAATTTTTTAATTTTCTTTTATTTGGAAATAAACTTCACATATAACACACATGCATTAATTAATCCTTCTAGATTTTGTAATATTAAGAAAGCAAAGGTGGCATTTGTCTCATATGACTTGAAGCATCCAGAACTTAGATATCTAAATCTAAATTAGGCTGGTTTTTTTACCCCCAGGAGAAAAGTAGCTATCTCTGAACATGATGTGTCTGATGTTATTCCAGAAGGCAATATTATTATGCAGAGTTTTTGTCGTGGTTTAACCCCAGCTGGCATCTAAGCCTCAGAGAGCTGCTCACTCACACAGCATTCCAGTGGGATGGGGCACAGAATTGGAAGGGTAAAAGGGAAAACACATGTGTTGAGATAAAGACAGTTAGATTGGAAAAGAGAAAGTTGCACACACAAGCAGAAAAAAACAAAACAAAAATTTATTCATCACTTCCCATGGGCAGGCAGGATGTTCAACCATCGCCAGGAGAACAGGACTCCGCCATGTGTAACAGTGACTTGGTGTTGTGGTTTAATCCTAGCCAGAAATTGACTGCCAGGCAGCTGCTCTGTCACTCACGCACCATTGGGTCAGCAAGCGCATCAGAAGGGTAAAAGGTAGAAAATTTGTTGATTGAGATAAAGACAGTTTAACAGGTAAAACAAAAGCCATGCATGCAAGCGAAGCAAAACAAGGAATTCATTCACTGTTTCCCATGGACAGGAGTTCAGTTTTTTCCAGGACAGCAGGGCCCCATCACATGTAACAGTGACTTAGGAAGGAAAACACCATCACTCCAAATATTCCCCCTTCCTTTTCTTCCCCCCATCACTTTATATACTGAGCATGGTTCCATGAGGTCTGGGATGTCCCTTTGGTCAGCTGGGGTCACCTGTCCTGTGGCAGCGGCCTCAGGGAGACAAAGAGTTAACATTGTTCCACCCCAAACCCCTTGTGAAGGGCGGCCCAGGAGTTCTGATTGGGTTTGAGTCCCTGGGGGGTTCTCCCTTGGTGTGTTTCTAATGGTCCCTGACCCTGAACTCCACCCTCAAAGGTGTAAACCCTCGGTTCTGTCCCTCAAAAACCCCTGCTGTTCCTCTGTTCAGGGCTCTCTGTTCTGGACCTGAGTTTGTTCTCATGCTGAATAAATGGTTTCGTGAACGGGAGCCCGTCTCGTTGGTGTTTCATGCTGGTCCCCAGAACCCTGCTGTTTCCCTGGACGAGATCCTGAGGTTGCAGACTGCAACAAATGGTGAGAGAATGCGTGGCATCCAGTGAAGCACCAGGAGAACAGCAGGACCCGGCTCCATGGACACCTCGTAAGTCCCCGGCTGATGGCTTGAGAGCCGGCGAGACCCCCGCCTTGGAAAGGAGGACTCGAGAGTACCTGGCAGGGAGACTGGGTTGGGAGTGCCTCGGGCATGGGGGAAGAAAAGGGATTACGGAGGTGTGGGAGCCGAGACCAGACGCTGGGACAAGCACCTAACATCACCCAACGAGACGTATTATGGACGATATCAAAATTATGGACGATTCTATTAACATTATGGACGATTATGGACGATATCAACATTATGGACGATTATATCAACATTATGGACGATTATGGACGGTATGGATCTTCCGGTGGGCTGTTTCTGTCTTCTGTGAAGTTCCTTTTTTTTTTTGGTGTATACCTCCCTGTACCTTCCCCTTTCCTCTGTTCCTAAGGGCAGGACAAAGGGTGAAAAAAGCTAAGATGGCTCGGGGTTGCTGCCGACTCCCCGTCACCCCGGTGTCTCTGCCATCCCATCCCCTGTTTTCCTGAAGGCAGGCAAGGGACGGAGAACATCCAGAGTGATGCGGGTCTGCTGCCGTCTGCCCGCCGTTCCGTGTCCTCCTTCACCCCCTGTCTTTCCATATTCCCCGTTCCCTGTCCGGGAAAGGCCGTCCCGGACCCCCCCCATCCCAAGATGGCGCCGGCCACGCGGTCTGGGATCCCTGGTTTCCCGCCTTGCTCCTTCTTTTCCGGTCCCAAACCTTCCCGAACCTCCCAGTAACTCCTGCTTCGGTCCCACCCCTTTGTTCAGTGCTCCACTCGTGGGGGCTGTGCCTGTTCCATGGTGGGCAACACCTCCTCTGGGGAAATCGAAACTGTAACCGAGCTCCCAAAGCCAGTGCTACACCGAGATCATCTAAAGAGGCGACGCCCACATGGGAGCCGGAGCCGAAGCTGGAGATCGAAGAATTCTGCCCCTCGTGAGAGGAGATCTAAGAGCTGCGCCCTTCCAAAGAGAGAATCCTGAAGTGGAAGAGACTGAACTAAAAAACATTATGTTTGCATTAAGTACCATCACCGTTTAATTTGCCCGGCGTGGTCCGAGATTTGTTTGTTTGTAATTTTGTTTTTTTTTTTCTGTTTGCCTAATGTGTTTTGTGATTGAGTTTTTGGTGTCCCACAAAGCAAAGTGGGTGCTCTGTGGAGGAGGTGAGATTTTAAGGTGTATGTTTGGAAACATTTTAAGCTCCTAATTAAAAATTGAAAAAAAAAAAAAAAATTATAAAAAAGGAGCAGATGTGGCAGCGGCCTCAGGGAGACAAAGAGTTACATTGTCCCACCCCAAACCCCTTGTGAAGGGCGGCCCAGGTGTTCTGATTGGGTTTGAGTCCCTGGGGGGTTCTCCCTTGGTGTGTTTCTAATGGTCCCTGACCCTGAACTCCACCCTCAAAGGTGTAAACCCTCGGTTCTGTCCCTCAAAAACCCCTGCTGTGCCTCTGTTCAGGGCTCTCTGTTCTGGACCTGAGTTTGTTCTCATGCTGAATAAATGGTTTCATGAACGGGAGCCCGTCTCGTTGGTGTTTCATGCTGGTCCCCAGAACCCTGCTGTTTCCCTGGACGAGATCCTGAGGTTGCAGACTGCAACACTGTCCCAGCTGTGTCTCCTCCCAACCTCCCATGCACCCCTGGCCCCCTCACGAGTGTGGCAGTACAAAAAGCAGGAAAGGCCTTGGCTCTGGGTAAGATCTGCTCAGTAATAACAAAAATATCTCTGTATTATCAACCCTGTGTTCAGCACAAATCCAAAACATAGCCCCATACAGCCATTGTGGAGAAAATTAACTCTACTCCAGCCGAAACCAGCACACTTGGGAAGACAAAAGCCACCACTCTGAACATCCTCCTTTTCTTTCTCCTTAACCTAGCATTTTATGCTGAGCATGACAGCATATGCTATGGGATATCCCTGTGATCAGTTGGGGTTAGCTGTCCTGGCTGTATCCCCTGAAAACTGCTTTTTGTGCCCCAGACTACATGCTGGTGGGACAGTGTTAGTAGCAGAATAGGTCTTGAGTCTGTGTAAGCCCTGCTCAGCAATGATGAAAGCATGTCTGTATTAACATTATTTACCACACAAATCCAAAACACAGCCCCATACCAGCTACTGCGAAAAAACCCCAAAAAACAACACCTCTATGCCAGCTAAAATCAGGAGAGGTAATTTCCTGTTTGTCTATCATGACAAACCTAGAGGGACTGGCTCAGAGATACTGGTGCCTTTATTGCCCAGGATAGAACCTGTGAACCACACCCTAAATTTTCTACATACTATGCCAAAGATAGGTCTCTTGATTACTTTTGATTCTTGAATACTTCAAAAGTACATTACGGGTCTCAACGTGGTCCTTTTCTGGACCTGTTCCAAACAGTTGAGGATGATTTTGGAGGGGCTGTCTCTAAATAGCTTGTAATATTTATTTTCACACTAAATAAGATACACAGTTCAGGTTGGTATCTTGTTTTATTTTTCCATTTTAAATTTAATTTTCTTTCCTTTTTCATTCATTGGTAGAGTTGTTTTTATTTTTATCTTTGTACTTTTTTCCCCCCCTTTGGTAGCTTTATAAGTTCTTTTATTCTCTTTTTCCCTTTTTGGCCTATTCAGATTTAAGAGTCCTTGGATTCCTTTCCTGCCACTCCTTCCTGTATATGTACTTTGAACTCTGAATAGCCCTTTTGAAGACACTCTGACCATTGCTTTGCCTTTTATCTCCTTTTTCCCCCCCCACAGATGAGTTTCATTTCTTTTGCGGCTTCCCCAGAAGTCCCCGATGTTTTTTTTTTTCATTTTTTATTTTAAAAGATAAGTTTTAAGCATTTATTATTATCCCATATTCAATATTTTATGTTGTCTAAAATGTTTCTGAAAGTGGAGTTGATTCCCTTACACTGTTTTCCTCACTGAATTATTTTCTTCCTGTATTGGGTTCAAGTGCTCTGATTTCATAGTTTCAGTGCCCCACTTTCCAACAGCTGAAACTTTGACCCAACTCTTCATCTAGTTTTTGGAATTCACTGTACGTGTTTGACAACTTTGTATCTGTATGCACTATCTAGAGACTTAATCAACTAAAATGCAGTCAGAGGTTTGTGCCTTCCCTGGCCCTGTTCCAGAGTACTGGCCTAAGGGATATGCATGAAGTTATTACTATAGGGGCTTGTTTTTATTGATTTTTTTTGTGGGTTCTTTTTCGGGTTTTTTGTTTGTTTGTTTTTGGTTTTTAATTTCTTGTATGCTTACCTGAGATTTTCACCATTTACTATTGTCACTGTCAAAATGATAAAATATGTGCTTTCAAAGCATTATATAACATATTTTATGCCTATTGATTTTCTCTACTCTGCCTTTCCCATGCATACTGCATCCTGTCTTTTCAACACAAGGGAATTATCCCACTAAGTTTCAGTTAGTCTTTCCAGATTGTAATCTCCTTTATTTAGTACAGCACCTTCCAGTTCTTGCTTGTTTCCCCACACATTTGAGTCAGGCATTATATGGATGTTATCCTTCATCTTTTGCTTCAGAACAATTTTAGTTTCTCGCCTAATTTGTATGTTGGAAGTACAGGCCGGATTATCCAAATTAAGTGAAAGCTTTCCCTTTCCCTCCTTCTCCTGAAGGTTTGCAGCCTGCCTAACAGGTCCTGCCAGTTCTGAGCCCAAGAGGCTGGCAACCTGTCTGCAGAAGGGGAGACAGTGTAATCCAAAGAGTTGACTGCAGCAGCAGGAGGCATTCCAGTGATCTGTGCAATCAACCCAACCTCCAACCTACCCCGTCAGATCTTCCCTTGGTTGGCTTCCAGCATGAGCATTTTACTTTCTGCACCCGTGCTTGACATGGGGAAGTCTTCTGCAGGTTCCTTATCTGCACAGTTCCAATTAATTTTCTTTCCTTACGGTCTGAAGAAACAGTTTCTTGTATATTATATCAATATGCCTTATTGGTGTCATTTATTTCTTTAGGGAATATGATGATTAGAACTTCTGGAGCATTACTCAATAAATCTAGCAACACCTTTGTTATGACAGTCCTTTTCATCCTGGCTCTCTATCGTGTTTTGCTTATTAAATGTTTTGAACTGCTTTCCTTGTATGCAAATTAATCAGCTGGGACTGTTTATCCTTCTGTCCTTCTGACAGGTCTCTTTCAGTGCTTGTGCTATCGTCCTACGTGGTTGGAACCCCTTTCTTCATATAGAAAGAATAACACACCTGTTGCAGGTGTTAGCAATGTTTCCACACATATTTCCCATCTGCTTTTCCTGTGGGCTTTCTTAGGATTCTGCCTTGGCACAAAGCTTTGCTTTTCTCCTCTTCTATATGTGGGGTCTAAATCACCTCTTCCTTTTTTTTCTGGTAATTTCTTCTCTTGGTCTTTGTCCAATCCCTGTTGCAGTCTGTCTGTCTTTCCCATTTACACTTCATTTGGCTGTTCCCCTATCATTCATAGAATACATCTATTCCCCACTGTGTTTGTCCATGGAAAGGTCATGGACATAGTTTTGAGCAGCTGTTTCTTCCTGTTCTTCAGGCCGGTTTGCAATGTCACAGCCTTTTTCAACCCTTTCTACATTAGCTGCACCCATCCTGTAGCTGATTCCTGACACTGCCCAGTTTTCTCTCTTGGTTTGCAACTTGCTGCCATTTGCCTGAGGTGATCCTAGCTACCACATATGACTGGAAATATGTGAGAGGGAAAAGTGGGGGAAAACTAGGCCTGTATTTTCCTGAGGATGCAGCACATCTTCCTGCTGCAGCTATCTGGGAGGCTGGTCACAGCTTTCCCTTAGCTTGGGCAGATTTTGCTGCCAAATCCTGGGAGATTTGCTATAGTCATGAGTAATCAAAGCAAAGGAAAATATAAGGATCCTTTAGTGTGTTTTATGTGTGTTTAACCCATACAACAGTCATCATAATAATTTGCACTCAAATATTTTGTCTGGAAAGGAAATACAGTCTTGTGGAAGAGGTACAGCCATTAGGTTTGAGGACAGAACACCCCATACAATGTCATAGTTACAAAATCATAGGATGGTTTGAGTTGGAAGGAGCACTTAAAGGTCATTTAGTCCAATCCCCCTGCAATGAGCATGGTTCCTTCCACCTGTGAAGAAACAATAGGCTTTCTTGGGCTAGTAAATTAAAAAGTAAGGAAAACCCCCCAGGCACTATTATTCCAGAGCCAGCAGGTTCCTTCTCCATATCATGCCCTGAGACATACTTTGTACCCCTGAAGGTGTTCAGGTGAGAGGGAAGAGCAGCTGCCTGCCTCCCTCTGGAACAGGTCCAGTCCTCTCTGCACTGTTTGTCATCCTTCTTGTACCCACATATAAATTATACTGCTTAGGTAATATTCTCCATATAGCCATATTACTGCCACATGTAGCAGAGAACAGTAGAAATGTAAGGCACTTCTCTCTGGTTCAAGACTAATTAGGTTGCTGCAACCCGTATAGAACGCAGGTTTGGGGTCTCTGGTGTAGACCCATAGATGGGCTATGGATTATGGGGCCATCCGTAGAAAGTGCACGTAGGTCACAGTGGCTCTGATTTCTGCTTTTCACCCTCCAAATTTTTTACGTGAACTTGCTGGCAGCGACTCCCTTCAGGCATAAATTCCTCACCACAAGTCATGATGTGAGTTAGAAGCACTTTGTTTAAGGGAGATCTGAGCCCATTTCCATGCAAAGCAGGTTCCTTAAGGAGACAAAGGTGTTCAGCCTTGTTCCCTGTATAAGGTATTAATCAGAATATAATTTTCTAAAAGCTATCTTTAATTTTGCTCTCTTGTATTGCTGACTTCTGTTGGTACTCTGTTCTGTGGATGATTTGCATTTTTATTTCATCCTATATTTTTCCTCGTTTTATGAAATGGCTATGTATATTTTACAGGCCTCTCTAAGATCAAGTGGCTGAGTTAGAGTTGCAGAAAAGAATATAGCAAACATTTTAGAAGAGATTTTTGTAATTTTATCAAAATGAGCCACAACAAAACATATTTATACCAGGTCAAAAATAGCATTAAAATTGGGAAGAGGGTAATTTTGCAGTCTGCTAGTAATTTTCCATTCTCAAGAAACAGACTAAGTTTTGTTCAAAACAACCCAATCTCTACTCTTTACACTAATGTACATAGTTTGATATTGCATTTCATTATGTAAACCTTGCTTTAATGCTTCTCATTACTTCTGCTCAAGTAACCCTGAATAAATGTAGTACTTGGCACAAGATGCTATTCCTTTGGCATTGTTTCAAATCTAGTGCCTTTGTGTTGCACAAGATGGATCTCAGTGACATGGCAGAACCTCCACTTTAAATCTTCAATTTAGGAAAGCCGTTCCATTTAACAAAAGCTCCACATCCTACATTAGCTTCTAGATCCCTATCCCAGGGCGTCAAGCCAGCAATGCAGGATTAAGACCTAATTATGAAAAGGTCTTGAACTGAACAGGAATAAGAAAGTTTTGGTTTAGAGACTATATATGGAGAGCATTAGGGAAAGGTCTTTAGTCCTGTCTATTTGCAATCTAAAATCATTGTGAAAATACTTTCTTTGCTGGCAAGGGCAATCAGAGAAGCAGGAGAGAAGGAAGGAAATGAGAGACTATCTAATTATGCTTCTCCAATGCCTTGTTAATGTGGCTGGGGGAACTTTTTCAAAACTGAGGTAGACAAATATGGTGCTTCTTGTCTGGTTGAAGTGGGAAACTAACATGGACCAGGCTTGGCTAGAAGAGTCCAGGAAAGCTTGACTTTCAGTGTGTATCCATACTGCATCATTTGCTCTGTCAACCACAGCCAACAGAAACGACAGCTGAAGCTGTCTATAGTATATCACTGTCTTCTAGGCTCTAAAACCTCAATGAACTCTTTCATTTGACTCCATTGTATCTATCCTAGGGATGATATGATAATTCCTTCCCATCATTAGCAATGTTTAGGTAGATGGTACAAATTGTCATTGTATATTGAATAAAAGAAGGGAGGGAAGAGAAGTAGAGTTTTGGATGTTTTATTGTAGGCAGTGCTTAACTGTTATCTCAGGAAGGATCTCTCCAAACAACTGTCTCTCAGTCAATATGTGGCAGAGTTCAGGGTCTAATTTGTTCCAGGGACCACCTCCAAAAGCAAATGAAGAACATTTTGGACCTGCAAATGCTCTTCAGTAGCAAGCACGTAGACTTATTGTTGTAGTGCATCTAAAAACCTTGGTATCTCCCAGGAATAAAACTCACCTCCGGTTTGTGTAATGTTAGTTCCTACCTGAGAACATTTTTTCCTTCCCCCTTCCCATTGGCTGTGACCTCCCTGCATCCCCTAATCACCCCTGCCCCCTGGTATAAGAGATAAGGCCCAGGGCTTTTCGGTCTCTCTCTTGCCTCGGATGGAACACAGACGATAAACCCGGGATTATTCCAGCAAGTTTGCACCTCCTGTGTCTAGATACTTTGAGTCCGTGTTGTATCCACTCCAGGACCCCCTCCGCAGCCTGTGTCCCCTGAAGAGCAGGGCTCTCACCACGGGGGGTGGGACAGAGGCGTCCCCCGGAGAAAGGATTACAACAACCTATATTCACAAACAAGCCACCAAAGCTCTTTTGAATGTCATAGAAAATCTCTAGCTTTAGTGTAAGTGGGAGGAGTGACCTATCCTTGTGTGTAAAAGAGTTACACTTTGGTCAAATTATCCATTATTTTTGTTTTGAGTTTCTTGATTTCAGAAAATATTTAGGGCATGTTGAGAAATAAGCCCGTTGTTTGACAAAGGTGCTACACAGCACATCATATCCTTCAGGATTTCATGCTTGAAAATGTTTTTTTGTATCTGTATTACTAAATTAATCTTCTGTGTTAAACAGTTGCCTACCTAAGGAGAAGTATGTGGAAGGATGTGATAGCTTCAAGAGTATTTAATTAACATATATAAGATCTCAAAATCATAGCTCTGGGATGAATAGCTGATAGAAATTAATGTA
This sequence comes from Poecile atricapillus, assembly GCF_030490865.1. Taxonomy (NCBI): domain Eukaryota; kingdom Metazoa; phylum Chordata; class Aves; order Passeriformes; family Paridae; genus Poecile; species Poecile atricapillus. Next base: position 47,538,651 of record NC_081249.1, on the reverse strand, counting down.
TTTCACACGTTTTTGTTCATGATACCTCCAACCCCAGAGTCAGTGTTTCTGCAAGCCATTAACCTTTTAATGTAATGCAAAGCCTCCAATTCAGTTGATATCACTAGATATCAATTGTTCCAAAAGTCTGAACTTTTTTCTGCATAAAATTTATATTTTAAAAAGGACTGGCATTGTGCAGTGTTGACAGCACAACATGAAAAGTCCTGCTGAGCTTGTCTATACACGTTTTGCTATGGCTGAGCATAAAATTCTTTGCTATGCAACTGAATGAATATCAAAAGAGAATATGAATACATGTAACAGAGAAATGAAGTGTTTTTGAAAGGCTTTTCCTCTGAATGAAAGAAGAACAAAGCAAGATTGGCTAAAAATCAGCAAGCTGGTTATATTTTTTTCTACCTTGTGTGGCTCTGAGGTTTGACTGGGTGCCAGTTAACAAATTAGGTCATTGATTTGTTACTTTTGCATATGGAATAATTCTTGATAACTGTATGGTCTGTCCACACATGCAAGACTAATCTCAATTTCCAACATCCTTTCTCATTTGGGGAAAGAGTTTTTACTGTCAAAACTACTGTCAAAACTACTGATGCAGATTTCACCCCCTCCACCCCTCCCCCCCCACCTCCCCCACCCTCACCAAATAAGAACAAATGAAAAGGAAAAAGCTTGTCAGAAGTTATTTCATTTCAAGCCACCTCTCATCAAAAAGAATAATAAATAAATCTGAAAACTGACTCTCAATCCTCTGAGGCCTGTTAAGTTTCAGTTAGAGGAAAAGGACACAGTATCATTTTCAGTGACAGGTAGGTGAAAACCTCTTTAGAAATTTAAAGAAGGGTTAACCGCAATATATTAAAGTAAATGTATATATATTGTTATAAGTATACGCTCATTTCATGAACCTGGGTTCCCGTGGAGTATGGAGAGCTAAATGAAAAGCATTTACATTTACTAAATGCAAAGCTACAAAATGCTTCTGTTAGGATCAGATAGTGATTTAGAATCAGGTGGTGATTGACACATATTTCGCACAAGATGACTTAGCAGTAATTCACCTTCCTCTCCCTGCTTTTCAGTTTTTAGTATCTATGAGTTTGCCAAATGGTGTGCACTGATGATACCTACATTTGGTCCCGTCTCTGGATCGCCTCCTTTCTCTAGTGTTCCCAGCTTCTCATGTGTTCAGCAGATTTTCAGCCCCCACCACCGGCCCCGCACAGCCCCGTGTCTCCACGGCCACCTGGCAGGGAGACAGGCTGTCTCCCATTTTCATCTCCTGCTCCTCCTCTCCCACCCGGATTGACCAGGAAAGAGTCAGAGGAGGAGAGGGAAGGGGAAGTGGTGGCTGGCAACAGTTCCTATAGGAAGGTCAACTAAAGGCTGAGAGTTGGGAAAGAAAGGATTAAAGAACTGACTGGGCTGTGATGGTATGCAGGGAGCAGGGAGCTGGGGATGACTTGGAGAAGTGCAAGCGAGGAGGGGGAAGTGAATTTGGCCACAGGAAGGTCGAGTGTGCAGCAGGGAGGATGAACCACAGGAATGGGGACTTTGGAAGCATAGTGAAGGCAGGATGATTGATGAAAATAACTGATAATTTAAGGAGAAGGAGACACAGGAATGGGAGAGCAGAATAAGACAAGGTATTAAGATTTTCTGTATTCTGTCATATGAGACAGCCCCTGCCATGCTAACCAAGAATTTCAATATAGTAATTATTGTTTGAATATCATGTAAGAAATTGATAAGTATGTTTTCTGTAAATTATAAGTTAGGTATGTCAAATGGGTAGGGAAGGTTACCTTGCAATGGAAAAATCCAAATAAGATGTACACTGTAATGCACACTATAGTGTGTACAAAAAGTGCATTTCCATATGCTCTTTTTTTTTAAATTGTCCTTTTGAATCTTTTTGCCATGTAGGTGTTGTCAGTTTTTGTACCATACCTTATCTTTTGCATGCACTCTCAGAAGAACAAACATTATTTCTATGCAGCCTAACAAGGGATTGCCAGAAGGAAAGTTGAAGAACAGAATCCTTTGTTGCAAGTCAATATGTATATCTATATATTTGTGTATAAATATTTATATTTCAGCAAATTCTAGGCTGCTGTGAGAGGGTTGCATAGAAGAGTGAAAGATAAATCAGGCTTGTTTTAGCCTTTGAAACATAACTTTATTGAATTGGTATTTATAGACAAGGCATGCCTCAAATGATTAGTTCTGCTTTTGTTTGTAATCATTATTATTACTTATTCAGAGTGGTTATTCCTCAACAATCCTGTCTCAAAATAACCCCTAATTTTCTGGACTAGTTCTTTGGCTCTGTTCCTCACTATGCCAACCTTTCCAAGATACATGTGCTACAGAAAGGATGACACTCTAGCAGTCTGGGTGCAAGTTAGTGCCAATAAAACCAGAGATCTCTCCTTGTTTTGACACAATAGATGGAGCATGGGTGACCTTGGAGAAGCCACTGAACAAACAGTGAGTTTTTCTGGTTTGGCTGTACTGTGTTGGATTAAGAAACTTCCACCCCTTAAAGCTCATTTCTAGCCTCCCTATTGTATTTATTTGTCTAGAGAATTTGAGATTTATTGATCTAGAACAAAAATATTGCATGATGATTTAGTGTGCTCACCAGAGGATGGGTGTGCTCACATCCTGTCCCTCTTTAAGGTTTGTTTATACGAAGGGTAAAAAAATGTATACTCACAGCAATAGCAATTTCCGCTTCTACGTATTGGGGCTGTATTGTAGTTTATTCTCAGAAATAGTAATGGTTTTGTCATCCGGTTTATTTTCACTAAATCTTCCCATTTTTGGAAAATCGGGAAGAGATACTCATCAGCCTTGTTATTTTTGGTTTATTTATTGTTGTTTTGTCCTATAAGAGCATTCTTTAATACAGTTGTAGATGTTTTCTGAAGGGACTGAAAGTTACTTAGAATTTATGGTCCTGTGTGTCTGCATGAGAGAGCATTTTTACCTTCATTAACAAAGTCACAATGCAAGCTTGTGGTGTTAATGTACAAAGAAAAGAAACATTTCTTCTGACACTGAATAAATACATTTTGGCCAAAAGATCAGTTCTGGGAATCCATACAAAATTACAGATGTGCTGTGGAAGATTTTTATAAATGAATAGCAAACGTATATTTTGCCATGACATTTGTGCAAATGGAACTGAACGAACCACGGAGACACTTAATCCTCCACGTACTCTGTCTCAGAAGGGTGTGTTGCTCTTCTTCTCACTACAGCTCTGCATTGTCTCGTCCCTCCAGGGATACAGCTGATACTAATCTCTCACCTTGTGCTGCAGTCAGACAGAAGTTTTATTAACAATGACAATGGCACATCCTTTGCAGCGTCTTCCTGCTTCACTTAGAGCCTTTTCAGATGTTATCTTCATTGTTTCATAGTAGCTATAAATACAAAAGTATTTGCAATGAATTGTTTCCAAACAATTAATTACTGAACTTTGAGCTAAATTTATATTGGCTTTGTTACTCCCAAAATCAAAACAGAGAGCAGAATCAGCTAGATAAATGTAATTCTTCATATTTGCAGCATGAAAGATATCTGATCTATGATCATGGAGTCATTTTCATGTGCAAAATATGAGGTGGCATCTTGGACAAATGTGCCCCTGGATAATTTCAGGTTGGAATACAAGCACTAACTAGAAAAACCAAAATATATGAATTTTTTTATTTGGTAATTTTATTTAAATTTGATTAATAATAATTAACATACATGCTACACCTTTTCTCATTTGTAAATCTCAAAGGAATATTGAAGTAGATAATACTAAGCAGGTCAAAAAATGGAGATGCCAGAGATTAGTTTACATGCCCAAGTCACATTGCTCTTCAGAAACAGACTGTCAAAATTAGGTCTTTAACTGCTGAGACAGGAAATTTCCAAATTTTCTCTTTGGATGTTTTCAAGTGATGTTGTTGGGGATTTTTGGTCATAGCCCTCAACAAAAATATATAGTATTTTAATAGCAGATATGAATGAATAAAATTAAGTAAAAGATGTGTTAACCTAATAAGGTTTTCTCTTTAATTTTCACATAGAACTAGAATGAAAAGCTCTCTGAAGATTTGGAAAGGATCAGATTTAATGTATTGATTTTTAATTGTATTTCCCAGAGTTCATAAATTTGACTAGAGCTTACCTAACTACCAAAATTGTCAGTGGTTTATTCCTTTTTTCTAGCTCAGATAACAATTAGAAACCTCGTTCTGAGAAAACTGAATATAATTCTGGGCTGTACATACTCTGTAATTGTTTCATTCTACCCAAAAAAGGTGAGACATATTGTATTCTATAAAATATAGCATACTGCAAAACATGGTATACTACAACGTAATAACTCAGGCTTTTCAGATGAATTTGAACAGCAAAAGGATTTAATGGAAAGGATATTTGTGTGAAAAAATCATGTGCAAGGGGTGATATTTCTAGTACTCTACCAAAGTGAGTTTTCATGTGACACTGAATCAATGTAAAAAAGGGTTTTTTTCACTATGTGACATAATACAGACTGAAGTGATGTTTCTTCTACTGTCATGGTCGTGCTACTGATCTACTTTGGTTACTCTGAGAAGCATTTTATTCACCATTAAAATGGGAATGCAAACATAGGGAGTAAAAACCTGAAGTTGAGCACTACAGCAGAGTCAGAATGGCAGAGAAGTGCTGAGGCAATGATGATCCCTGCCACTATATGCAAACCTAGAAGCCTTTCATTGCTAGTCATAACGGGATTTTTTTCCCCTCCTTTATTCCTGTGTAGCGCATTCATATCAATGAAGAGGAAGGAGATGCAGGAGATGGAGCCATCCCAGAGGAGTTATCAGGACAGAGGAGATGATGTAATTCCCCAGAACTCCACCTCTCACTCCTTCCATAAACATGCAGTTTTCTGTCTCTCTTTTCTTTTGGAGGCAGGTTGCCAGGGGTAAGGCAATAGTAATTCTACTGCCACTGTGGATGCAAAGTGTTGTGATTCTTACTTTCACCATGGGAAGGTAAAACTAACCTTCAGTCAAACATTGCAGTTTAATATTTGGTAGAAGATTTTAAGCAAAAGGGTTTTAGCAGGGTCCAGGGGACAGTGATTTTGAGGCTGAGAAATGTCATATCCCAAAGTACCAAGCACCCTTTCATAAAGACAATACAAAATGCTACTCAGAGCTTATGTAAGAGGCACTGAAAACTGTTCAGAACACATCCTGTCTTTCAGCCCCAAACCTTCAGGATCATGAGCCAGGGCATGTTAAAAACCTCAGACTGCTGAGGGATGAAGTCAGGCAATGGTTAGAGAATGCACATGAGGAAATGATGTCATGCAGCACAGAAGATATATCCTAGCCATGATTGTCTGCATCAGACCCTTCTCTTGAAAACATCAGCATCACCAGCACTTCTTTTAGTTCCCTGAGAAATATTATTGACTCCACAATGTCAGCCAGAGAGAAACAGAAATCCAGTTTCCTGTTCCAAGATGGGGAGCAATGGTTCAAATGCATTAAGCTCTTGCCTAGATTATATCTTGCCAAAAACTCAAGATTAATTATTAATTCTCCCTTGTTAAGTGCAGAATATGTGCTTGGTGGTCTGTGAGGCATTCAGAAAGACAGCAAATATCTAACTGCTTTTAGATTCCATACCTGACCCTTCACAGCCATGCTTTCCTATCCCATTGAAACTCTGTTTGAATGAACAAGGTAATTTCAAAGACAAACAATTTACATAGAAAGATTCTGGAGGATATAAATATTTAAATTAGAGTTGTTTCAACTGGATATAGAGAGAACTGACATGAATATACCTGCAAAAGCCAGTAAACGGAAACATAGGAAAGTAACATTCTCTAGTTGTATATTGTGTTCATAAGGTCAGTTCCTGGTTACAATCATTATACTTTGATTGTTATTTCTGGTTTGTGGGAATAAAGAGAAACTATTTTTTTTTTTATAAGAATAGAGTTTGGAAAGAAAATGAGACATCTGTGGTCTCATTTGGATCTGGATAAAACCAGTAGTGCATTTTCCATTAACTTGGATTTAATAGGATCTAAATTTGATTTAATTCTCAGTTTTCTTTAATGCATTTTATAATGTGGTTTAAAGAGGCTCCAAAATTGAGATGACAAAACATTTCCAAATATGATGCAGCTAATATTCAAATAATACTTATCCCTAGAGGTATGTTACAGTAGTTGATACAGATGTCAAGAGAAACAGCTCTCAAATCTTGCTGGTATATAGAATGGTTTGTTGGTGTGGCTGCTGTGGCATGCTGGAGCTGCAGCTGAACCTGTCTTTCATTGGCAAAACTTATAAACATTTTCCAAACAGAAGAGCTCATGCTAGCAGAAGATTTTTTTGGCATTATAAGTCAATAACCATTAAACATTTCTGTTACTTGTTTTGTGTGACTCATTCAGCGAAGTCCCTGTCTCACCTGCCACTCTGCAACTACAACACAGTTATCACTGTTTTTGACAATGGAGAGTAGGGCCCCATAACAGCTGTGCCAGGCACAGGTTGTCCCCAGAAGAAGAAAGTGTGTGATGTGGGAGCAATGTTAATGCTTTCCACAAATATCAGAGACTCCCAGAAGTCCATATAGAAAACTGCTCTCTCTTAACTGAAGCCTCTTACCGTGTTCCTGCTTTAATTTTATTTTGCATTCATTCAGTGCGTGGAAAAAAAAAAATCTGTTAATTTTGGTGAGTAAAATAAGGTTTCATAGCGATTTAGGTACTTAACTAATAAGGAGTTAATAGCTACAGAAGGCTCACCTCAGTAACACAAGAAGTGCAAGACAATTTGAAAGATATGAGAATGTGAGAGAAGAGCCTGAATGCTGGTAGTTACATGGAAAGAGAATCTGATGGAGTTTTGCAGTAGGCTGTAAGAGGAGAAGTGTAGCTGCTGTGTGCTGCAATGCCTTTTCTGACTGAAATAGAGTATTCAGAAAAGTGTGCTGAGTACACTCATGTCACTGCTCATACGTGCTGCAATTACTTCTTGGTTGTGATGTCATAAAAATAGCAGGGAAGTGTGATCCAAATCCCTGTCATTCTGCATACATACATTTTGCAGTATGATAAGAGGGAGAATGAAAGCCCACTGGAACCTGGCATATTAAGCTTGTTTCATTCTTTTGCTATTTCTGTATAGAGGGTATGAATTTGGGAAAAAAAGTTCCTGAAAAACCTGTTCTTAGGCTGTAATAATGTGGTAGTGGTGAAACTATTTTGCCTGCTCCTTTCAAAGGAATGCTTTGTTTTAGAACATCATTGACTGAGGGCATGTTTCTAATGCAATTTTTTCATCTACTTATTTTTTGGGGGATTGAAACATATGTTTTTCCTCTTCCACTTTTTAATATTTTGGTCTCTGGTGAATACACATACAAAAACTTCCTTCCTTTAGTTAGAGTCCACAAATGAAGAGTTTTTCTTTCTCTGATTGCAGATTAGCCTGCCAAGAAACAAACTCTAACTGGAGAACATCACTTTAATTTATTTATGGGATACAGATGACAAGGAAGTCTGTCCTCTTCTCAGGCTTTTTGGAAAGCTTTGGGCTGACCCAGCCCAACAGAGTTCATATGGCAAAGGCAAACTATGTTAGGAACCAAAGCCAATAGTCACTGCAAACCTCTGAACCAAAACATTCCTTTAGTGCTTGAATTTCCCTATAATTTGTGTAGATTCCCTTTTTGTCAATGAGGCTTGCAGTGGATAACTAGCTTAGTGCAATCAGACTAAACAACTGTGCTATTCATTCAGCAATTAGATGATAGCAGTAATGCATGCTTTATGGTTTCCGTTCTTCATTCTTTCCTTTCTTTTAAAGTCCTCGGACACAAACCCTGAGATATTTGGCAAAAAAAGAGGCTCCTGCTGAAAAAAAAAAATATATATATATATATTTTCCCTTTAGTTAGTTAATAAGTTCTATTCTCAGAAACAGAACGTCAGATCTGCATAGGAAGAAATGATCAGCTGGAGAAAAAGCAACTCTACAGTCACTTACATATATGAACATTCATTTTGATCTATTTTAATGCTGGAGGAAGAACTTTTTTTTAATCACCAGCAGCATATGGCTTAATTTAGAATAAAATTTGAAGGCAAATAGTTTTAGCAGAAATATAATAAAGTTTGTTTACTCTGTAAATTATTTGAGAGTGGTGTAGTGCTAAAAGTGGAGAATTTTGCTTTTGTTGCAGAAGATAAATCTTTGTGAAAGGGTAGGTTTCAGTGCTTCAGCTTTCAGTTGGAAGTTTAAGCTTTGGCCAAAATCAGCTGTGATTTTTACCCTTTCCTTACTGCTGCACGTAACTTCTCTGTGTTTGAAAAAAACAGAGATATATGTGTGGTTAACTCAATGACATTGTTAGTGATCTTATTAACTAAGGGGAAAAGTTGACTTCTGTGTGTATTTAAAAAAAAAAAAAAGAAAAAAGTTTAACCATGTCAGTAAAAATTTTATACTGCTTAGGAAATGTTCACTTCGTATAGTTGGAAAGTAAATCATTGCTTAACTATCACCTTTGCAATTTCTTATTCTGGCAATTTGTCTGTCCTTTGTTTTACATCAGCTTCTGTGTGACCTCAGACAGATAAAATAAATTCCCTGTACTGTAGTTTCCTTATTTAAGGGCTAATTCAAATCCCACCAAACTCAATGTGGGCACTGAGAGATTAAGTACTGGCAGATTTACCTGTTGTAGTTGAAAACATTACAGCAGCCAGATGTCTTTGCTATCTCTTTTCAAAGGACTGCTTCCCCAAAAGGAGGCAAGGAAGGATAGGATACGAGCCATGTGTCAGTCGCCATGGTTTGCTGTACAGAATACTAGATTAAACTGCAATGAAGGTATGTGCTCCTTAATAAATGAGCTGTAAATGTGACAGTTGAGGCACAGATTCATATCCTGCTCTGTTATTCTGAAATATTGGTGATGACCTAAGACAGATGGCCAAGTCAAAAATATAGGGTAGTTATTCCTCTAACGATAAACACAAAAGATATCTGCCAGAGTTATGAAAATCCTCCCTGCATACCTCAAAAAAGTTAGAAAATGCTGATTTCTTTAAACTGTTTGAATATCCTGATAAAAAGCAATGAATAACAATAAAGAATCATTGTACATCTCAAGGGAAAAATGGTTACATTTAATTTTGAAATGCTGAAAGGAAAAGACATGGGAAAAAGGAATCTCCAGCTGACTCCAAGTATATTTGATTTCTGTTCAGACCAGTTAATTTGATTTCCAAAGATGCTATTGTGAAACACCTTTCAGCATAAGGATAGTAATTTTTCTCACAATGACAATCAGTCAGGACAGTGTGGACCTTGAAACGGAAATAGAGAAAGATGGAGTAATGAGAAGCTGATGGGGCAGCTGGGATTCCAGCATGGTTTGTACTAACCACTGAGCTGAAATACCTTCTTAATGCTGGGACATTCCTTGGAAGCTGCTCTAGTGTCTCTCTAATCACTTGAGTTCGGTGAGCTCAAGGTCACTCCACCTTTTTTAGATATTTAGCTGAAGTGCTCATGATTAGAATCTTCTTGCAGTGAGTTTCCTGTCTTGTCAGTGGTCAAGGACAGATGTTCAGAATCAACTGTCTTTCTCTCCATGATGAGTGTTTGAAGAAGGAGAAAGAAGTGACAAGAGGAAAAGGCCTCAAACTGTGTCAGGGGAAGTTTAGACTGGATATTAGGAAAAGTCTCTTCAGAGAAAGGTGGTCAGGCATTGGAAATAATGTACTCAGGAAAGTGGTGATAGTGTTAAAAAAATGTGTGGCTGTGGCATTTGGTAACAACTTAGAGGTGAACATGGTGGTGCTGGTTTATGGTGGGATTTGATGGTCTTAGAGAGCTTTTCCAACTTTAATACTTCTATGCAGTATGGGGAACTCTGTGGTCTGCCTTTTCTCTACTGACACCTTAGAACAGCCTTATTGTTACAAGAGACAAATTTAAGCACTGTCTTGCCAAAGGCAGAATAGTTCAGAGTTTTTGTTTTCAAGTCTGAAGCTGTAATCTGTATGCAAATTCTTCATATTACTTTTTCTTTAATTGGACTAAATGTAATATAGTGCTAGTAAGAGTAGAGGGCACAATATGAATGGTACCAGATCATAGAGGGCTAGCAGTATAGGATCAACACAATATTAGTTTAGATGTTACCAGAAAAAGAGAGAAATATAACCCCCACTCCACTGAAAATCAATAGAACTAGTGACATCTGCATGTTAATTATTAAGGTCTGCCTTGCAGTGGTGGACAAAAATTAAAAATTTCAGAAAACTGTTACTAGTGACTAGATCACGTACCCTACTTAACCTGAGAGAAAAGAGCAGTTCCATAACAGAAACAAGTATACAAATTCTCCCACATTTAGACTGTATTTGTTCAGTAAGTTTGTTCAGTCCTTTAAAACCAGGAAAACACAAATAGAACAGCTGTTTCTGCAGATTAAGGCTAAGGGCGAAAAAGAATAAATTTATACAAAATTATGTTGTGTGAGAAAAAAAAAATTAAATGCAAAATACACATAAAAAAATCCCAATGATATGAAAAATATACTGTTTATTTTACAATAGAAACATTCTTACTGGTAAGGGTATGGCATTAGTTGAGTTCTGGCTGTAGTGAAGTCTTGGAAACAAATGTGTGGTTTTACAGGATACAAGCTATCATGCTGCCTTTGAGCTTGCTGTTTTTCACTTCTGGGACATAAACAGTTACCAGCAATACATCATGAATAAATTTACTTTATTTGTACTGCTTAGAGTACAAATTTGTAGTATGTCATTATTTGAAGTTTGGTGTAAGTCTCAATTGAAACATTAAACTTCTTATGAACTGGAAATCTTGGAAATCCTTCAGAGGAAGGCTTTTATTTATGAAACTGTAGTCAGTGTTTCCATTATTTCCCCCCATTTTCAGGGATTTATAACTTAGTTGTAAAAAAAATCATTCTGGACTGAAATTTGTCATATGGGATTGAACTCAAAGAATGATGTTTTTGCCCAGTTTGAAAATAAGACTGATGACACATAAACCAAGGGATATAGAAATTATTAAATGTATTCTTTAGGGGTTGTTTTGCTTTATTATTATGTTGCATTGCATTGTACTATTTTCTACAATTAATCCTGTATTAATAATTTTATATTTCATTCCACATTCCTGTGTCTTGGACAAAGAATAGAGTGATTACGGCTGTGTTTACCACTGAAATGTAGTATGGTCGAGTGCTTCTGTAGCCCCTAGAAAAAATGGTGGTTACCTCTCCTGAATAGCATAGCTCACTAGTTTGTTGCATAGATGAAATCTAAGCAGACAAAACACCAATAGAATGACAGCTTTTGCCAGCTAGACATTGCCAAAAGCCAAACAGCCAACAATAAATAAATATGTAAATAAATAAATCCCCAAATTAGAAAAGAAAAAAACCCCAAACAACCCCAAACCCAAAACAAAGCTCTAGATGATACTGAGTAGCTTAAAGGCAGCATAGCTAAGGCATTCTAGTTTCTGCAGTCAAGTATGGGATAAGGTGATACTATATATTTTTCATTATTTTCATTATCTCCAGTTCTGTTCTGTAACTTTTCTCTAAAAAATCCTTTTTCTCTTTCTCTGTTTCTGATGCTTTTTTCCTATATCTTTCTTCTCTTGGCTTTCTCAGTCTCTTTTGGATTGAATTCTTTTGGGATCTTCCCTTTTGGGGAGTCCCACTTATCTCAGTTTTTATGATTTGAAGAAAACTCCCAGGCTCATTAGAATCTTGTTTCTCGTGTTTATTAGAAGGTCATTACAAAACTTGGCAGGTCTCTCCAGACTGACTGCACAAGGCTAACTCACCACAACCTGGCTCATTTTGCTCTGATGGTACAAAACGGCCCTGAACCACGTGGCCTCTTCACCTTTATATCTATTTTTACCCTATTAAATACAGACAGATGTATTGTTATTATATTTTAACAAATAAGTTTTCTATATTCACTTACGTAATTAAAACTGCGACTAACTCTAAACTAATCATTTTTTGTGCTCACAAAAACTGCAGAATCATAGAGAAGAAGGAAGAAGAAGAACTAAAAACTACACCCTTTTTCCTCCATCTTTACTCCATGTGTGAAACCTCCCTAATAACTATATTTTTCACCTCAATGATATATTAAACATTTTTCTACTTTCTACTTAACTTCTTACAAATCTTGGTTTACTCAAGGATATTTGGAAGCCCTTCTATCAATTGCAAATAAGATTGATTTTTTTTTAGAGAATAGAATAAACAGAGAAATATCTCTACATTTCTGGACTCCTACATGTTCCTAGCTCAGAAAATGACAACCTTTTCACATTCCTGTTACTTTCCCATTGTAACATCACAGTAATAATGATCAAGAGAAAAAATAAGGTTTGTTTTTTACATTAAATAATGTTCACAAATGTGCAGAGAAAATTCACGTGGCCAGAGCTCAATTAAAGTTGAAGCTGGCCAGCACTGTGGGGGAAAATAAAAATAGGTTTAAAAAAATATGTTAATAGCAAAAGACAGTCCAGAAATTACACTGGCCAGTTTCTTGATGAGGATGGTTACCTCACAAACAATATTAACCTATTAGACATCATTGAAAGAAGATCCATTAAGATGGTGAAGGAGAAGTTGTATGAAGAGCAGCTGAGGTCACTTGGTTTGTTCAGCCTGGAGAGGAGGGGACTGTGTATGGAATCTCATTGTGCTCAGGGGAGGCACCTGTCCCTTCTTCCTGGTGACCAGTGATAGGACCCATGGGAATGGCACAAAGCTATGTCAGGGGAAGTTTAGGTTGGATATCAGGAAAAGGCTCTTCACCCAGAGCTCTGGAACAGGCTCCCCAGGGAAGTGGTCACTGCACCAAACTTGACAGAGTGCAAGAAATGATTGAACAACACTCTCAAAAACATGGTGTGATTCTTGGGGCTGTCCCATGAAGGTCCAGGAGCTGGACTTCGATGATCCTTGTGGGTCCCTTCCAATTTAGGATGTTCTATAATTCTGTAACTGTTCAGTATTAATAACTTGGGGTAAAACATCGGAATCAATAACTAGGTATTGTGAAATTATGAGGAAAGACTGAAATAGAATTCCAGAAAATCAAAGCCTAATTTTGGTGTATGTCTAAGGATAAAGGAATACAAGAAGGCAGAAATGTGCACAGAAAGAAACAGAGAAGAGGAATGAAAACAGTAGTATGTGGACTAAGTTAGGGAGCATATGGTTAAACTGTCAGAGATTAAGGAGTAAAGTGAAGAATTTGGGGAGGGATCAATTAAGGAAATTAAACCTGCAGTGTTGAAAATGGAAAAAATGTATTTACAAATGTTCCTCAAGAATTGTAAGAAATATCATGCTTGAGAGTGGTTTTATTTAATCTATTTTTATTTGTGCTTTGTTGGTAAAGGGTGTGTGATACAAAATGAGGCATTGGCAGCACAGTTAAATGAAACAGGCAGAGCTGACTGACTGACAAACCTGAAGGAAAGGGATTCTAATAATCCCTGTCATCATCGGCAAGATGTCTTCCCGAGAGGGAGGGCAGGATGTGCTAATTAATCACAGCAGTGTGATCCAGTACTGGAAAAGGCATATGACACATAGAATATATCAGATGTATGGACTCAGATGATGTTTTGGTGGGGTCTCCTTCACATTACTTACAGTTTTGACCATCCATATGTTTAGAAGTGTGTTAAGCTGAAACAAGAAGGAGGCAGGAAAGACAAGATTCCTGGGGAAATGCAGTTTCTGAAAAGAAACTTCATGCATGGTATTTAACCTACTGAAATGAAGACCGGGATGAGGATTTCATTATTGTCTCTAAATGTGTTAAGGGCTTAATGCCAGAAAGGCAAAATGCTACGATGAGGGCCAATGTTCATATAAAAACTAGATGCATGTAAAATAACCGGAAATACATGCAAATCAGAAGAAAGTTTTAACTGCTGCAATACTGAAGCTCCAGAACAGATTGAATAAACAAACAGCCCAACATTCTCTAAGTGCAACTTTATAAGTTCATGAAGGATATCCTATGATATGGGTGTCTGCAACAGCAGGAAAACAAACCTGATGAACCACAAGGTAATTTTTCTCTTTGGTAAATGGCCTGATTTTTAAAAGTTGTTATTTCTTGAAACTTTCATTGTGTTGTTTTTCTTGAGAATGTTCATAATTTTCCTTTGAAACTCTTAGTAGCCAGGACGTGGTGACTGGAAATATTTAGTAAGTTATAGATTTATTCTATTATGAAGAATCTATTTTAGGGCTATGGAAAAGTAAACTTTCAAACACTTATATTATTACCATGATGTGTGTTTAATTTATTGGTACGGTTGTTAGCCTCCTTATCTTGCTAGTGCAAGCCATGGAAAGCAAGGGAGCAACCAGCTAACTCTTTTGCATATCATCTAAACAACACTCATGTGTTCCTTTTCTCAACCTCCATGACTTTCCTTTTACTCTGTCACCTGCCAGTAATATTCTCCTTCTGAGATGATCAGTGGAAAGCCTTAGGTTGCCCCAAATTTTAAATAAATACACATATGTTTCAGAGTTTATTCTAGGTTTGATGTGGCTTTCACGAATCACAGTGTATATAGCTGTGTACTTATATATGTAAGTATGAATTACTGATCTTGGCTCATAGCTGTATTTAATGTAGCATTTATTTTTTTGGGGGCATTGCTGAAATCTTTAAAAGATTGTGCATTTTGTCTATTATCCTTATGGTATAAGGTGAGACTTCATTATAACAGCTCAGGATGAGGATAAAGATATGTAGGTTAACTGTGGCTTAAAGGAATAGTGGAAACAAAGAAGAAGAGAAGCTCAGCAGAGAGTGACTGAATCCTCTTTTTTATTGCTTATTACATTTCTGTTGGTGGGATTTACAGTCTGGCAAGCTACCACCAAATTAATGAAGTTCATGGACTGGAATTTCACCCAGAGTGATAGTTATTTGTATTGACATGTATCATTTCCTCTATGCCCTCTGGCATTTTTTTCTGTACCTGTGCTTTCAGGAATACAGTATATATTTTTTTGCCAGGTTTGTGAGATCCAATCTACTAAAAAAACCATTGGTATTCATCCCCTAATATTAGCTTTGATCTGCCAAACATACTTCATATCAGTGGGCAAAAAGAGGAGTGTGGGCTGAACGTTTTCCACACTGACTTAGTATGCCATAAAAGCTTGCACAGGCCACTCCTCAGTTCCTGCATAGGCCTGCCTCCACTGCAATGAAGTTCTGACAGCTTCTACCTGGATTTAATACAAGATCAACTAAGCAGGTGTTGATATCCTTAGCTATATTTTAAGGTCACAATTCACAAAACCTGAGACACTATGTCACCTGTGGTTTGCTGTCAAGGGCTGAAAGGATACTTTGTCACTGCACAATACCTGTTGATATGTGCCTTGATTTCCTCTATTTCTAGCAAAAACAGAGCGTGGGTTTTGTCTGTAAAAATGTACACTTAGGATTGCCTTTTTTTTTCCTTCTTATTTTCATAAACTTTTCCCTTATTAATCCAATTTTTAGTCAAAACAGGACCATAATATTGAATCTGTAGAACAGTAATTATTTTTACTTGGTACATTGTGACAGACTTACTAACTTCAGTAGTATTCATCTTTGTTTTGTTTGATTTTATTTTTGGACAGCAGACTCATTTCGGGAAGCACCGAGTAAAATCAGCCTGCTGATTTGTGCCCTAGACAAAGTGACACAAAGTTGTTCACATCCATACTACCAAGGACCACTCTGAAGTAGATATTTCCTAGGCTTAGCAGTCCAAAACAGAGACTGTGAGTGAGCTAACTCTTAATCTGCATGAGCAATCAGCAGTTCAGTACTTGAGTCATTCCCTGGCCCTTTTTCATTCAGCAGTACAGTTATAGCTTTAGGCAATGTCTGTATTAGTAAATAAAGTGAACCACAGCCCATCCTCTGGTTCTGGGTGCATGCACAGCACAATTTGCACCCATGTAACCAAATATTCTTTTACCTCTGTCAAGGTTGCCTTCATATATGGCAATAACTGAGAGCAATCTGTGGCTTGTGCTAGCCCTAAACTGTGAATGGTCTGGAAGACTGGCATTGAGACCAAAACTCTCAGGGAATGTAATTAGTAATGATTAAGTAGATTGATTGTGAGATGGTACTTTAGTTTATGTCCTCTGTCTTTGAATTTTACTGTCACATGCAGTAATCATCAGTCCATCTGCAATCTGAACCTGCATTTCCTTCAGAAGAAAACATTGCTGAGCACCTACAACTCTTTCTATCCCATCCTTCTGAGTTTGGCACCCTTTGCCATGCCTGTGTGCCACTCTCTTTCCTACTTTTGGCACCTAGTCTAAGATTCCCTTTGCTCCAGGCCTGTCTCTATACTTGATCTCCATCACCCACCTCTTCTGTTCTCCATGTTCAGGATGAGTATGCCAGCTCTCCTTCTAACTCCTTCCCTCCAGCAAGCTTCTTTCCCTGCTCCTATCCTATTGTGTTCCCTTTTTCTTTTTTTCCTTTTTTCCCTTTTTCCCACACCCCAGCCCTCCCAATTTTGCCACATTTCTCCTCTAGTTCTCCTTACCTTGCTTTTTGCATGGCTTCCAGTCCCCATATCGCCGTGCTTTCCACACCTCCACATCCCCTCCCAGGCTCCATGGAAGGTCTGTTTTTCTCAACCTGTGGCCTGCCAGTGTGTAGCTGGGCATCCACAGAGAGCCCCAGCTGCTCCTGCTTTCCATGTCCAAGTTACCAGTACCCAATTTTTTTCAGTGCCCTTTCCTGTGTCCACATCTTCCATGGATGGAAGAAACAGTCAGCAGGGAGGCTCAAGCCATCACCTGTAGTTCTAATTTTCTTCCCTCAGGGAAGTACATGCATGTTTGGGTGAGCAGAAAATGTAGTGAGAAACTGTGCCATACCCAGGGAGGTCCCCCCTTTCATGGAACCATAATGCCTGAATTTAGGCTCTGCTTTACGTAAGCCTAAGTGCTTAATAAGTCTCTTTCTCATTCTGATGTTTCCTGTTGGCTGGGTTTTGCCACAGAAAGTGTAAAAAGAAACAAGTAAAGGGAATTCAGCAGAGATTAGAGTCCAGGACACTGAGTCTACAAATCCCTGCTGAATATGTTAAAAATGTTTTTGAAAATTTAAAATGTGAGTTTCTATGCAGACATACATCACTGACAGAAAGTCAGCTTCCCCCTCTCCATTTTCCTGTCACCCCAGACTTCAAACTTCTACTTTCTGCACAAAAACACTTGGACTTCTCCAGGAAAAGGTTGCCAGTATTTTTTCAACATTGCTAAACAACAGATTTTCTTTAACCTTATTCTCAGAAACAGCTGTACCATTTTGGATGAAACTTCCTGAAATATTTCTGCCTCAGGCAGACACCTGGCATGGAAAATTTCAGCCCAAACATTTAAGGTTTGGCAAAGCGATATGCAGTTGAAAACAGGCTTTATAATGAGAAGTGTT
Organism: Poecile atricapillus; assembly: GCF_030490865.1. Lineage (NCBI taxonomy): Eukaryota > Metazoa > Chordata > Aves > Passeriformes > Paridae > Poecile > Poecile atricapillus. Next base: position 47,521,061 of record NC_081249.1, on the reverse strand, counting down.
GGGTAACTTTAATAAGAAGCAAAATTACCAGCCTCACCCCAGTACCAATTCTAACCAATGTGCCAAGCTCTATGATAAAATACTTAGTTTATATGAATGAAGTCCTTACATATCAAAGGACAAAAAATAACTAGGAACATAGTCTTCTTCCAGATATAACAAGCATTTCTGACTTATGGCTTAGTGATGCAAAGAGAATGAAGCAGATTAATAACAAAACCTAAATTGTAATCTTGAATTTGTGTCTATTATAGACAAGACTGAAGTGTGTGATGTGTACTGACAAAGTATGTAAAACCTTTGTTGCATAGAACTTGTGTTTGAGTCATTCAAAAGTCAGATGGTTTGTTTTCTTCAAACACACCCCATAGTTTTAGCTGGAAAACCACTTAGACATTAAGATGGCAAATGTAAGTTCTGAACACAATAACGTAATTTATTAATCTTTCAGCAAGTCACCCCAAATGTTTAACAACTTCTTTTTCATTTAATTTCCTCTTCCCGCACAAGAAGAACTTAATTTCCTATTTCATTTGTTCTCCTCTCTAAAATATAGCCCTGTCATGGTAGTCATGTTGTTCTTTAACCAAAATAAGTTGATAAATATGAAGACGTATAATAAAATTTGTTCTTCTATGCACAAATAGAGTGAAATAGCTCTGTAGTTTTCATATCTGTAAAAACATATTTTATTGTACTTTTAATAGAAATAAATTTAAACAATATGAATTTATTTAATAAATGAGAAGTTAAGCAAAAATATAAAAAAAGAAAAAGGAAATTGAGGTTAAGGTAATACTGTTATTTCATAGACAGTCTGCATTTTGGGATTTTCTGGGGGCATGTTTGGAGTGTCTGTATTCTGTTCAACATACAACTTTGGTGGATTTCAGGCACCTAGATATCATAGAATATCTCCTATTGCCCTCTCACAAGCAGTATGTAAGCTTTAGAGACTCTTAGAAATGTAATAACACCTGGTCCTGTGCAGGGCCAGGAGCTGGACTTCAACAATCCTTGTGGATCCCTTCCAACTTCTATATTCTATTATATTCTATATTCCAGCTTCCAATATTCTATTCTATTCTATTCTATTCTATTCTATTCTATTCTATTCTATTCTATTCTATTCTATTCTATTCTATTCTATTCTATTCTATTCTATTCTATTCTATTCTATTCTATTCTATTCTATTCTATTCTATTCTATTCTATTCTATTCTATTCTATTCTATTCTATTCTATTCTATTCTATTCTATTCTATTCTATTCTATTCTATTCTATTCTATTCTATTCTATTCTATTCTATTCTATTCTACTCTACTCTACTCTACTCTACTCTACTCTACTCTACTCTACCCTATTCCTATTCCTATTCCTATTCCTATTCCTATTCCTATTCCTATTCCTATTCCTATTCCTATTCCTATTCCTATTCCTATTCCATTCTTCTTTGTCCTAGAGAAAGAAGCACAGTCCCTGAGTATGACCTTCAATTGGGAGAGAAAACCAGGTGCCCAGCTGAGTAATTCATACTTCTTTTACGCTTCACTGAAGTCAAGAAGAGGCATCATCTCTTTAATACACTCAAACTTTCCTCGTTCATCAGCCCTGAGTTCAGTTCAGATAATGGGAGATGACAATCAAGAAATAGCTTAGTCTGTATCCTACAAAGAAAGAAGAGTTTGCTCCCTCAGTCATTACTTCCTGTGTCCTGGTTTATGGCTTGTCCTACTGGATCAAACTGCATGGGAAACAGGGTCCTGATTTTCATCTTTCTCTGGGACTACTCTTACCAGTAGCCTCAGGGAGAAAGTGGGAAACCTAAGGCTTTCCTCTGTCTTTCATTAGAGCTGTATGCAATAGCAGCTTGGTAGTAGAGGGAAAGTGGTCAGGCACATTATTTTGAAGCTGAAGCTCCGTAGCTAAAATAAGGGTCCTAAAAGCTCATTTTAGTTTGCTCTAGACTTCGTGTTGTAGAAGACTGTAGAAGCTGGCATGAATTAAGATGCCTCTGTGATGCCTCAGAATCTCTCCCAGTCTGCCTCTATCAGTAGAAAGAACATTGTCTAGATTTTCTGTACAAAAAAACCTGTTTAGGCAACATAAATGGACACTGTTTGTATCATCTAGATCCACTTAATATTGATAATGTTTATTTAATTTACGCCAAAAGCTCATTAGATTTACAGCATGAAACTATGACCAGTAGTAAGAGATGCTGAATCGCACATCTAACAGCTGCAAATTGTGGGAGTTTCCTTTGCTAACAATACCTTTAATGCATAATGACCAATAGAACTATTTTAAAGTTAATTTATCCTTTAAACTAGTACCTTTAGGGAAAAAAAAGTACTTAATGTAAGTATAATCTTCTTCACTGAGTCAATTGATAGGACCAAACAAACAACAAAACAACCCCATACAGGATGAACAAGGACATAAAAATCCTGTGTCAGAACAAGATACATGTAACTAAAATCATAGTAGAGGTCCTGATGTATTTCGTATACCACCACTGGCAAACAGCTTTAAAGAAATACCAGGAGTACATCACACCATTATGGAGTCAGAGGAATGCAGGGAACAAAGAGACTCCACTTTCTGAGAAGACTGTCTGATGGGAGGGATCACCCAACTGAGAACCATGTCACTGCAGAGAGAAAGGACAAGTCCGTGGAATCAGCAAATGGATGTGTCCTGTCACTTTACAGTGGGAGCTGGGAGGAGAATCTCTCTTTTTCTGAGGGCTGAGCAAGTAATTGAAACACACGTTGTGTATCACACAAAAGCCTCGTGTATTTTATTGCATGGTAGTAACACAGGAACTTGTTTTAATGATTGCTTAAAATCCTGACAGCTGTTAGTCAGCAGAAGAGAGATCTTCCCCACTGCTAGGATGCAGCGGTGCTCAGTATCCTCAGGAGACACCAGGTCAGAACACTAGTGACTAACTTGGATGTTTGTAAGACCTTTTCCAGCTTCCATGGTACATGTGAAATTCAGACAGCATAGACTGAGTGCCCTGCAATCCCACAGAGTTGTTAAAAGTGCAAAACAGTTGTCTCTAATGGCATGACTACAACATGCCGTTCAGCAAATGTGACTTGGGGCCTCATTACTGTGTCTCCACTTCTGACATTTATAGTTAAATGATGTTGTTGATTCCGGCAAGAGACGTTACAATTTCTCTAATTAAAGGAGGGGAAAAAAAAAACCAACCCAAAACAATCTTCTTGTTCCTTCCCAGATTGTTTCCATTTACTGCAAATAAGCATGAGTTCCTGCCTGGAAGCACTATCTGCAAACTGCAGTCAGATGTAAAAGAAGCCTAATCAAGCTTGGGAACCAGGCCTTAATTAGACTGCTTGGAAAACAGAGCAGAAGAGCAAATGAAAATTATTAACCATCACTCATGATTCCTGTTTCTAATTTTAAAGAGGAAATCATGCATTAATCAAACTCTAGCCCTAAGCTCAGAGACGTGTTTTAGAAGTATCCTGAAACAACAAGAGGAAATCTTTTGAGTGTTTATAGAATGCAACTCCTGATCAGCTAGTATGCGTAGCACCATACATTTTGACATGAAATAATCTGTGTTTCAGTATGCCTAGATTTTGTTGGATCCAAGAAAAACAAAATCAGTACCAACTGAAATGAAGGCTCATGACAACAATTGGGGTTAAGCCTGGGTTTTGTTAAAGGAAAACAGAAATGAAGCGTATGCTGTTTTCATGGATAAAAGAAAGATATGGAAGGGTAATAATAATAGGAGCAGTGCAGTAACATTGCTTCTATTGTGTGCTTTTGTCATAGTAAAGAAACTCTTTGGTTCACATAAACAACATTTACTACAAATTGTTTCTTATAAAAAACAACAGGCATGAGCATAACCTTTACACATTACCCAGAGATCACTTGAGATCTTGTAATAGGATTTATCAGAACTTACCTCATTGTTTCTGTTATATTTGGACTATAAAAATAATTTTCTATTTTTTTTGGCAAATTCATGTGAATTTTCTGGCTGTAATCCAGAAACTAGCATTTTCTGGTGGGGTCAGATTGAAGTCTTCAACTTTTGTGGAAATCTCCAGAATGAGAATGAGGGCAGAAAATGGATTCTAAAACTATATTAAACATTGCACCCATTCTTGTTGGAAACATCACATTACAAACAATGCTCACTTTTTTCAAACACAAATATCTAAACTTCTTTCTTTGAATTACGAACAATGCTTTCTAGAACACACCAATTTTCCCCCTAGCTGTCCAAGCATTTCCCAAGTATTGCCTATTCAGATTTCTAAAGCTAGTGGTTTCATGAAATGGCCTATCTAGAAGTGTTGATGGCATGGATGTTTGTGTTGCTATTGTGACTCACAGGCCACAGTTACTGTACTGTGAACAGATTAAAATGTGAATGACAAATGAGAAAAGTACAGGGATTTTTTTGATCTATCATGATACATATATCATACTTTTTTAGGACTAAGCACTGAAGTTCAGTCATCAAAGTTGGTGATTTGATAGAGCATAGTGATCTGGTGGAATAGGCACATATGAGGGTTACTAAGTACTGAACTTTAGTGATAGTTTTGGCACGGTTTCTTCTAAAATCTTGATGAGTAACCTCCACAGTTTGGCCCTAGGAAGAAAACATTCTGAACAAAGTGAAGGCTTTGTACTCCAGTTTGGTGGCATCTCCCTGATTGATGTAATATAGATCAGAGCATTTTACTTTTAATTGAAAAATTCAACTAAACAATTGTTTAGTTGCTTTGGCTGAAACTTTTTTTTTTTTTTTTTTTTTTTACTTCTAAGGTGCAGCCAATCTGGGTGATGCCCTGGCTGCTAGAATTCAGCTGAAACCCTTTTACTAAATTAAAAGTGACAGGATTTCAACTCCTTATTTCAGTGGATGACTAAGGACAAGATAGAGTGTGTCTAGTTTAAAAATTGGTGAAGGTGCCTTGGAGGTGAAAGATGAAGGTCTAAATCCTCTCAGTCTGAACAAGGAGTTAGACACACATTTCCCATCTGTGATGTGAGTGCTGTAAACGCCATACTGTTGTGCAAAAGCATAAGCGATAGGGGTATAATGTTTTGTAACAAAGTAGCTGGGACTTTTGCTTCATGCTAGAATGAAAATTGCCTCTATATGTATTATTTTCAGCCGTTTAGTTTAGGCTGGGGTCAGAAGCGGAGCTCAGATGATAGGTAGGAAGGACATTTGTAATTCAGAACAGCACTTTTCTCATTTTTAGATTCCTGAAGGATTTTCATTTCAAGATTTAGTCACGTTATGGAGAAAATAGTATAACACAACTTTGAATAATTCTATTATTTTCTTGACATCTGTAGCTCTTTCATTTGTTATCTTTGTCCCTCTGGTTTTGGATTTAATCATTGCAATGTAGCCTTTTTTCTAAGCAGTATCACAATAGCAGTCTGCTGATACCTGCCTTGTTTTCGTAGTTATGGGAATGTGCTCTGCCAAGTTTTCCTTTCAGGTTAATATACTATTCCAGGGACTACCATGTGATTTCTTGTAGTAATTATTTTTCCCTGCTTTCTTATCCTATATCTGCAGTTATCCATCAGAACCATACAGCTATCAACACTCACAACCCAGAAGTGGAAATGAGCCTGTCACTGTTTGTTCCATATTTATGTACCAATGTAACAGCCTAGAAGAAATAAAAATTTGATTTCATTTTGAGTGTATTCCAGCATTACATACTTATGTGCCATGACCAGTGCCTCATATCTGCTAACCCCACTTTTTTTTCTTTCCTTTTGATTTTATCTTGGCATTCATTTTTAGTCTTTACACGTTTGCAGTTATTATTGTAACTACATGTTTTTGGGTAGCAATTGAAAAGTTCTAGGTGCTTTCCAGACATTTAAAAAAGAAAAAAAAAAAAGCTCATTTTCTTGGCTATTGTAATCATGTACTTGCAGGTCTATCTCAATGCACCCTCTATGTGAAATATGCCCCCACAAGCATGTGGCTTGTTTGATTTATAGCTGCTTGTGTTTTTCCAAGTGACTTGACTGTTGAAGAACTCCAATGACTGCTCTGTTTGTGTACTTTAGCTGAAGCTGGCTCAAGCACTTAGGACTGCACACTGGAACAACTTATTCATATGGTTTGGTTTTGCTTTATGTTCATCTGTGTTTAGTTCCCTTCGCTCCACTTTTTTTTGTCCTACATTTGGTAATTCCAAACACCATGTCTGCTCGGTTGTTCTATTCTTTTGCTAGTTTCACCTTGTAGATTCTCAGTGATTGAATAACTGTGTCACTTCATAACAAACCAGGAAGATATTCATGTGCTTCACTCGCTCTTCTGGATTTTACTTATTGTTCTCATTTGATGTCATTTTTGTGTTAAGATGGAGGCTTGAGTGTAATTGATGAGGACAACAATGGGTCCAGTGTTTGAGGCTGAATTCTGGCCTGGCTTTATTTACCAGTAGAGACAAAGCCTTAGAAGTCTGACTGCATCCCTCACATCTCAAGCTGGACTTAGTTCTGCCATATGGAAGACAGGTTGAAAGCAGCTAATCTATGTCAGGTGCACACAAGATAGAGGGTTCAACCATTTTTACAAATTCATTAGCAAAATTGCTCACCTGAGACATTCCCAGTTTAGCTTTGCTTTACTGCTCTATTGCAGAATTCCTTCCTGACCTAGGAGAAAGTAGCTTCTGAGAAAATATTTTGCCCACCAGTAAAATGAAAATTGCAGTACTTCTATATCAGTGTTATGAAGTATTGCCATGCTTTGAGAACAAGGATTCTAAAAATTCTTTAGGCATGTGGAACCAGACACTCATGCAGCAGGGAGATTTCCAGAGCTGATTCAGAGCATCTTTGCAGTCTACAGGCAGGCCTACTTCCAAGTTCAGAGCCAAATTTGTTCTTAGAAACAAGATTTAGGCAATAAGGAGATGACCTCACTGAAAGACATGAAGAGGTACATCATGTACAAATCTTTCTATTTATTTCAGGATGAGGGAAACAATGTAGTGTTCAAATACACTCCTTTTCCTACTTGCCTGCCAGGGATATATTGCCATCTTACTTTGTTTTTAACTTTCACTTATAAATGATTGTAAAACAAGACAGAACCAGCAGATAGCACAAAGTGTAATAAAATCCTCCAGAACTTGACTACAAAAAGAAAGGAAGAGTTTATGGCAAAGAAAGCTGGAAATCCATTTCAACATTTACACACAAGGGAAGTTTTTCCTTATTTGTTTTTCTCTCTACTCTTTCCATACATTCTACTCTTTCCTATGTCTATAAAGAGTGCTTAACATTGATGTAGCTTGAGCTGAGGATGGTCTTTACAAAACAATAAACAGAAATGCTTAAAGATTGCCCCGCATATGGCAACCTGCATTCCTGGTATTGACTGCTCTGCTGCAGGGGCTGCTGCTGCTGCTGCTGTTTCAGTGTTGGTATTGACAGGCCTGTTAGGCAGGCTGGCTTTGATCTAACTTTTATGTTCCTTTACTATAACACAAGCCGACTTTATTGGACCAATTAAAATTTCAGTCTTCCCTTCTTATCTCCATAGGGTAGACGAGGATGGAGCAAACTGAAGTTAAGCATTTTCATTTGTATAGGGTTTATGAATTCTTGGCTGATGTCTTAAACTTGAGTTTATAAAGTGCAATTTGCTTTGACCCTGCTTGTCATTTATGTGGTAAATATTTAAGACCAAGGATTAAAAAAGTATTAGTTGGAGATATGTCATTTTTCTTAAAGCTCTTTTTGCAACATTGATTACAAATGTACTTTAATTGGTCAAATGTCAATAAAATTATAGCATTTGTTTAAATTGCTTATATTATTTTGTTAAAAAGGAGGTTTGAAAATATGACATTTAGAGAAGACCAAAGTGAAAATAAGATCAGAGGTGACTTCATAAGTATCTTTAAGATATTTAAGTTGTGATCTTGACATCCTTCCTGTGCCAGAATTATGTGGCTCCAGAACGTGCAGTGAACTTATCAGATTAATTATCTAGTGGTGGTTGATATTATTTTTTTATGTTATTTTTTTCCACAGTATCATCTCATGCTGTGGCTGCTGTGCTGGGACAAGTGAAGTGTCCAAACTGATTCCCATTTTGGGGCTAGCAAAATTTCAGATGGATTTTAGCTTCCCAAGCCACAGCTCTTCTCTTATTGAGTATGAGCACCAGTTCTGATGAAATTCTCACTGACCCTGGTGAAAGCAGTCTTGGTTTCTAATTACAGGCTTAAAGTACAAATATAATAATCTATCTTGGTTTACTAATGTCATGCAAAATGAATGTGTTCTTTTATTACTGTTCCCATATTATTAAAGCTTCACATACAGAGAAGGAAATGGCCCTGCCAAGGGTTTTTGACACAAAAGAGTTGCATTTGTTAAATATGGTGTTATAGCTGCCCTGAGACAGTTGGTTTCGGTGCCTTACAGGAAATATTTCTTACTGTGAATGTATATCATCAGGCTCTATGTGTAAAAGCATACATATTACTCCTCTTTTGCCTGTCTCTAAGTATTTCTCAAGGACTTGCTAGTCATTGCATTTTACAATTATAAGGTACTAGTAAATTATGTAGTAACAGGATTTTCCTAGGCAGTGGAACTCAGGTCTTCTTTTGAGATGCATTCCCTCTCATGGTTTTGGAAGAGCAGTTCTCAGTCATTTCCCAGGCTTAGGAATGGGTATTCACACAGATAAGGGATCATTTCCAATTGTCAGCCTGGCTGTGGCCATGATGTTTCAGAAAGAAGGAGATTGTGACAGACTTGGACAGTTCCACATTGGTGGATTTCAGGGCTATAGAACATTTTGGCACACGGTTAATTATCGGTGTGAGCTGATGACAATCCTGTCTTGTCTTTCAGGACTCTGCTCTAGACTTGTATCATGCTGATGGTTTCAGTTTTAGGATGCAGTGTGTTTATAGGAATAAAAAATGCATTGCAGGAGGGATTTTAATGCAGGATTGAAGAGATGTTACTCTATTTGAAGGGATTACTTAAATAAGAGGTGTCAAGAAGCTTGATAAGTTAATTCTGGTGAATTTTTTGTTGCATTATCATTCTGAAATTCTTAAAGGAAATAAAGATGCCAAGAAGTAAGACTTTTTACTGTTCTCAGTAAGCCTATTTATGAAAACAAGAGGGTGAGGCAAGGAAGGAAATTTAAAAACTTCTTAATTGTTGTTAAAAGGCAGCCTAATGAAGGTTAGAAACTGTATGCTCCCTTGTATTTTTTTTCTTTTAATTAGAGAAAAAACTGGTATACTAATTTCTATTTCTCTTCTATAGAAAAATCAGGTATTTTCCTTTACAGCTGCCTTTCAGATAAGCTGAAATTGAGTGAAATTTGCAGAAAATTGAAATCGAGTGGCCCTAAAAACAAGGGTTACCTAATGTTTACTTGATAGACATATAGACCTATATGTTTTCGTTAATTTTCCTTATTAAAAATACTTCAAGACACATAAGGGAATGGTGGGAAATGAACAGTTACTGAAGCTCATTTTGAGGAAAAAAAAGAGGAAGACTGTGTCAGTAGATTTAAAAAAAAAGACTTTGCAGTTTGTCACAATAGTATTCTTTTTATTCTCCAAACCCAAGAACTATAATTTCAAAATAATTACTAGTCTAATCTGTATTCATTATGCCAAAGCTTTGTACAAATTCAAGCCAGAATACATATCTCAGGTAAATGGCATTCATTAGCTATATGTGTCAAGTATGTGGTCAAGCACTGTACAGTTTCTTTTATGAAAATACTTCCTTGATTAGAAGGTAATGTGGTACCAATAGTCTGAAAACCAGAAAAAGGATTTTTTATGAACAAGATGGCTTTGTGTGCTCCATGGTGATCAAATATACTGATGGTCATTAGGTTTTCCTTTATATCTTATACTCCTTTTCTCAGTATTAATAACTTTTCTATAAAAACAAAACCATAAGCAATTTAGATACCATGCCACAGTTCAAAGAATGCCATTCTAAAAGCTGGAGAAAGAAACATGTTTTTATTGTAAATGCCAGTGTGATGCAGCATCAGTGTATGCTCCTGTTGCGTGACACCAAGTAAGGACTGGCCTCACTTGGCTTTAGGCATCTCAGTGTCTCTCATTCTGGAGCAAATACATCCTGGAGCAGGGACTCCATCCACCGAATGAAGAGTTTGGCTGAGCCAAGGATGCTGTGACTAATTTCCTTGTCTGCTTTCAGAAAAACCTAATATTTGGCTAATAAATTGTCACACCATAAGTGATTCCCAGAACTCTGGCTACATACAATTTGGTTTATATTCCAATAATAAAGACCAACAGAGACTCAAGGCATAGTGTTCAGTAGGAATGTAACAATGTATAACTCACACCACCATTTATCTCATCTACAAAGTTTTCTCCTACACTATTAATGACCTATATAGCAAGAAGTCATTTGTAGACTGTTCTCATGTGCATTCTATATTGTGTGCAGTATTACCTGGAAGTAGGAGGAAAGAATCACTCTATAGTTTGGTTGAATAACAAGGATAAGATTAATCATCTCTAATAACTCTGCTGCTGAGATAACAAGAACTTCTTCCAAGGTTGTGAAACACTTGTAAAGTTTAGCAGCTGAAAAATACCTTCAGATGCTTCCACACTATTTATGTTCTTGTTTTAGGAAACTTGTCACTGGAAACTTTCTGGAGAGTTTAAGGTGATCTTGATATCATTGCCTCTTTGAATAGATCAAGATGTTAGAGAATTTGTCTGCAACTCATAAATGCTATGCCTTTCTTTGCTCAATGTTTTTTTTATAGTCAAGAGTTCAATTAAAAATTTAAAAAGAACGATTGTGCTCGTGAAACAGAAGGGCATGCAGATTCTGAAATAAAAAAATAGCATCTTTTTATATGCCTAGGTATAGTTTTTAATGAGTGTCATACTTGGGGAATAAGAATGCATCAGGATAGTAGTGCTACATCAATGTATACCACAACCATATTTATTCTATTAGGATCACAAAAAACTTTTTTCTTCCTGTATTTAAAATCTGAAGTGAAGCTCCACAATCAGTTCAAAGATGCTCATTCAAAGTTAGTAAATACCTAATAAGCAAACTGTGCTACCCACTAACTACATTTTTGCTGTTCCATAAATTTTTCACAAATACAACTTAAAATTTTTCCTCTGAATTGTTAGTCTGAACATTAAGGTTGAACTTATTCTCAAACCCACCAAACAAACTTTCACTGACAGTCAGCTGTTCCTTAAGAGTTAGGAGACAAAGGGAACAACACAATCAGCCAGTGCCCATACCCACGGAGCAGCAGGGTGAGCAGGACAGACTCAGAGGTAGTGGCCAGCTCCAACTAAGTCCAGATCATGAAGCAGCATCACTGTGATGAGACAGATCAGAGATCAAGGAGAAAGGCTGGATTTTTTTTCCCATATGTTCACCAGTCATGATAATTGTCATCATCACAATTAGTGCTGCACTTCTTAGAGATCATGTCAGTGCTTCATTAGGTAGAAAGACCAGACCCTATGCTCTTTGCTGTAAACCTATGGGATGAATTAAAAGCTTAGAGAGAATCTGTGGGAAGCAGGGATTATTCTGCCTGTTTTCAGAACTGTGAAATGGAAGTGTGATCGTGTGAATTGTCTGTTGTTGTCCTTGGAGTCAGAGGTTTGGGAGACAGTGGTCAATTTTTCTCTGCAATTACCTTCCCTATAGTAGAAACCTCGCCACCCTCACAGTAAAGAATTTCTTCCTAATATCTAATCTAACCCTATCCTCTCTCAATTTAAAGGCACTACCTCCTAATCTATTGCTGTGTGCACCCTCTGTAGTCCCTCTCTAGCTTTCTCATATGCTCCTTTCAGGTACTGGAAGGCTGCAACAAGGTTTCTGTGAAGCCTTCTCTTCTTCAGCCTGAGAGCTCCCTCTGGACATGTTTGTCTTCCTGTTCTGGACTCACTCCAGCAGGTCCATGTTCTTCTTATGCTTCTTATCCAACCCAGAGTTGGATGCAGTATGTCAGGTGATATCTCACAAGATTGGAACAGAGGGACAAAATCACCTTCTTTGCCATGTTGGCCATGCCTCTTTAGATACAGATCAAGTTTGCTTTCTGGCAGCAAATGCACTTTGCCAGCTCATGACAAACTTCTTGTTCCCAAGTTTTTATCCAATATTCTCAATCCATTCCTTACCCAACCTGTTCTTGTGCTTGGGATTGCCCCAACCCATGTGCAAGACCCTGCACTTGGCCTCATTGAACTTCATGAGATTTGCATGAGCCTACCACTCAAGGTTGTCAAGGTCTTCCTGGGTGGAAATTCTTCTCTCCAGCGTGTTGACTGCACTGCACAGCTTGCTGCCTTTGTCAGAATTGCCGATGGTCCACTCAATACCACTGTCCCTGTCACCAGCAAAGGTGCCTAAAGAAGTGTGCTGTGCACTTCCCATATAGATGGAAAGGGGAGGAGAGAATAAAGACAACTGCTTGGTCAACATATATGCCAAAATGCATTTAAAATTAAGTGCTAGAAACAGTACGTCCATTCGGGAAGAAAATAGTAGTCTATTTAATTCTTGAACATACTATGAAGTGATAGCTTGTCAAAGCCATATAAAGCCTTTCATAAAGTTTTTTAGACCTATTTCTGTATCTACCTGGCCTACTTATACATCTACTTAAAACTATCTATCACATATAATATAAAATTTGCATCCATCTTTGAAAATACTTAAGCTTTGGATTTGGTAAGAATTGAATCAGATAGAAAAGGGGACACTTTTTAAGATGCAAACACAATTCATTTAGGACATTTGAACATAATTAAATGTTTTATTCCATATATGTTTTGAAGTTATTAAATGTGTTTATTCTCCAATGAACTCAAAGAATATTCATATAACGCTAAAATTAAGGCTTGCAATAATATATTTTAACTGCAGAACAGAATGTTTCTGTAACTTATTTCACTGATACTTCTCAAAATTCCTAGCTTTTAGCAATGGCTTATAGAATAATATTGGCTTATTAGAAGGGAAGAGGCTTTCAAAAAGCTTCACATGGTCCTGCTTTAAAAGCACAAAATGTTTTTTTCCAGTTTCATGTAAGACAGCAGATGTGTTTGGCATTTAATTGGGCCCTTAATTCTAATTCTCAGGCAGCTATGAAATGTTGTCTAAAGTCAGTCTATTCTATCTGAATATTTTTTTTTTTGGTGCTAGGTAAGTTAGAGTCCTCAGCACAGCTTTATGGAATTACAGACTGTGAGGAAAGCACTTTGCATGTCAACCAAATTTGCAACAGACTTCAAGGAAGTCAGCAGCCATCATGCAAAAGAATTTCATAAAACTCAACTGACTTCAACTGAAATTAATGGGACACTTTCCTTTGACTTCAATGGGAGTTGAAACAGATGCAGAAGGGGCACTTTATAAAGAGACAAAACTAGTTAATCTAGGATTTTTGTACATAATTAAAGACGTATTCCATTATTCACATATATGAATGCCAACTTGTTATACCATGTCTTTTATAATTAACAATGGTTGGATAGTATCCAAATGAAAATTCTGGCTACTTCTGGCTATCTGGCTTAAATGCAATGAAACATAATGTGCCAGATTCTTGCAATACCATGTGTATGCCAAGGATTATCTTTATACATCATACACAGTTATTTTACATAGGATGAGTTTGGAAAGGTGGGATTCATCAAAGAGCATCTATGCTGTTGTTAGGAAATAAATTTATCATACAATGGTGTCAATGTAACATGTTCAGCAAAAAAAACTGACACTGATTATAAGGACCTATGAACATTACTTCATGCATTGCCTAAACTTGCACAAGAATAGCCTCTTCCATGGCCAGAATACTTGAAGACACTCTGTCCCACAAATACTCAGAAACAGATGTACAAACACATGTAATGTTGCGTAGTCCTACGCAGTTCACTAAAACTATCAGATTTTTACTTAGTTCTTTAGTCAAAAGTATTTGCCTCTTCCACGTGTATGGTTATATAATACTCCAGTGTATCACTGTGGTGGTGATAAAACTTGTAAATTACATGCAGACCTATTTAATGTATTATCTTTTAAGGGTCCACCCAAGATATTGTTTCTAGGCTGTGGCTGGCTTTGCCATACCTATCTCTCCTGTATCATGTTGAATGCAGCCTTACTCTTCAATAAAAGTGTCTCACAGCCTCGTATCCCTAACTGTCTTTATCTCTCTTAGTGTCTGAACATAGATTTTTTTCCTCCCATTTGCTGCAACACTAAAGCTTTCCCTGTTAGAGGTGCAATTGCAAGGAAGAATTTCTATATTCTTTTTTTCCCTTCTGCTCCTGGTAGTTGAAAAGTGCTCTCTTCAATCACCTGCAAAGCCTCAGTCATCTTTCTTCAAATCCTTACTTAAAACTTTCTTATTCTGATTTCTTAAAAATAAAAGAACAAAAAAGAACCCAAACAAGCTAGCTTCTGGAACAATATGGCTGCCTGAGTGCAAAGGCTTTATTATGGAAATACGAAAAAAAAAAAAAGCTACTTTTTAATTTCTGGGCAACTTAAAGCCTTTTTTTTTGGGTTAATTTGGGTTAATTTGCATACTTTGGTATGGAGTCTGAGGTCCATACTTTTTACTTCCTTCCTGGACAGAGCAGACCAGCCTTAATGGCAAGTGTCAGTCAACAAATGTTAATGTCAGAAGAATGGAGACATTGTAAATAAAAAACAAGCTACCGATGTGTTCTGATGGATTTGATGGCATATCTTCAGAAGTTGCATTTTAATCCCAGCTGATCATATTCCTTCTAATCTCAGTGATCACATTTGCCATTGTACAGCAAGAGACATAATTATTTGTAATAGCTGATGAAATAAGAACTATATTTACTTATTTTTTTATAGTGACAAGATGAACCATTTAGTCAGTGCTTAAAAACTTCCAGAAAAGTGTGAAACCCTCAAGAAAGTAATTTTCAAGCTTAATTCAGGATGATATCAGGATTTAATACCCTACCTTCAATATAACAAGGGATGGTTTTGCAGTTACCTCAGTGTTTTCAGGGTTGTGTGACTCATGAGCAAATTGCTTTCATGGTTGGGTTGCATTTACACAAGCCAGCATGTGAATTTTACATGCAGATCAACAAGATGGGACAGATTTAGGTGTGGGCATATTTATATAATGGATTTGAACATGGGCATGGAAAAGCGAAAAGCAGAATAACTGCATTGGTACATTTGCTACTTCAGGCAGAAATTACTCACAATCATACTGATGAAACTTTAAAGAGACGAAATTTATACAAGGCATTAAATAGGATTTTGTCAGCAAGTTTGTGGTAGAAGAAGCTGAAAGCCAGTGACATCCCAAATCCTTAACTAAATATGGATTTATGCCATGTGTTAATCCTTCACTTACAGAAAATGATATGGACCTCATCCCAAAGATGGCAACCAGCCATATTAGCCTCTCCGGCGAAGAACAAAATGCCACTGAGCTTTAGAGTGTAAAGGGAAACTACATACATACAGTTCAAATAGAAATAAAACACAGCACATTTTGCAGTGTCTCCTACTAATGCAACACATGTGCACAACATAGCATATTGTTGTATCTCACAGGAGGGAGGCAGCTCTTAGTTCCACACTGAAAATTCATTGCTTAAGAGGTGAGGAGTGGACATAGAGCTTTGTTTATTAAGAAGATATTGCTTCAAGGATAGGAAGATGATGAAGCACCCAAGCTAATAGAACTTAGAAGGGAAGGAGTTTGGTCAAAGAAAGGAAATTGAGTGTGTCAAGCAGGACCTTCCTGTGGTGAGCCTGTGCTGGTTGTGAACAATGCCTGCATAGGCTTCCATGTGTTACTCTAGGACTGACAGAATAATCTTCATTATTCTGCCAAGCACTGGGTGGAGACTGACAGGCTTGTGGTGACCAGGGTCACCTCATTTGCCTTTATTGAAGACTTGGACATTTGTCAGCTCTTAATCACCTGGGACCACTTAGATCCCTTACACTCTTGAGAAACCCACTGAGAGAAGTTTCACAATGACATCTCCCAGATCTTTGAGTACCCTGGGATGAATCTCACCCGGCCCCATAGAGTTATAGGGAACCAGCTGGAGCAACAAATCCAACCCAAATTTGGGCCCTGGTTGGGAGTTTGGGCCTTGGTTGGGAGTTTCTCATTCTTGGAGTCATGGCTGTCCAGCTCAGGGTTTGGGAGGTTTCAAAGCTCATCATCAGTGCTTAAGACCAAGGCAAGGAAAGCATTAAGCCGCTCCTCCTCAACTTTGTCCCTCTCCATGAGGTGATCATGCTCATCACGTAACAGGCCAATGTTATTTCCTGACTGCATTTTGCTATCAATATACTTTTAATTTGATATTTTGATTGTCTCCCAGAGCCCAAACTGGTCAGTCTTCTAAAAATTGCAGCAATATGAGACCAAGAAAACTTCCTGGATCAGACTTCAGTCCCTTTTTCTTATAAGCACTACAACATACAATACAGTATTTTTGCATTGGATGTTAACACATCCCTTATAGTCCCAATGTTCCTGCTGATAAGGATGTAATACAATATATTCAGGCTTTGTACATTTTTATTTAAAATTAGTATTTCTCAATCAACACACTAACACATAGGCATGGAAAATACTTCTTTAGTAGAATAATGATATGCTGATAAACTTCAGTCATAGGAAGTCTGAAATAAAGCTTAGTGCCTATTTTACCTGCATGTTTTCTTTAAAAATCATTTAATGTTTGAACCAGAATTGTTTGCAGGGGGAAATTGCTCTTGCCTGGACTTCTGAAAATTCTGAAAAGGGGATTGGAGTGCTTTTAAAGGGAGTGTTAAGAAAGTTTCGTATGTAAATCACCAGGAGCATGTGAAAGTGTGTTTCTCCATCCATAGGTATGCGGATAGACATGACAGTAAGAGAGAGGGGGCAGCAAAAGAGAAGGGGAAGAGGATGAGAGCTTCAAAAGGGGCATGAACCAACATCTGAATGCTGGGAGGGGAAATAATGACTTCTGAAATCTGTGGGGGTTTTTTAAGCTACCCTAGCTGGAAGAATGCTGATGTAGTTTTATCTGGGACTCTGCATGTGAATATCAGAATCTGCAATGGCCTTTTAGACTGGTCTTAATGGATAGCTGAGTTTTACAATATCTATTAATAGTTTATGATATACAGAAATCGACTAGAAGAAGAAAACCCTGTTAATGTACTGGCTTGGTTTGAAAAGAGATACAAACAATATAACTGATTTAAACTGATTTATCTTGTTTTGGTAGAATCTGGACAGCATAGTCTAGCTCTGTTGAGGATTGGGTTTCTGGTTGGTAAATGTATTTTGTTCCCACTCTTTAAGTACCAAGATAGTCCTCCTTCCTCTTTCTCTGCATTACAGCCATCATATCAGACATGGATTTGGCGTTATTTGTAAACCATGAAGGAGCTATAGCTTAGGGCAGAAGTCTGGTGCATTGAAATTTTAGACAGACTTAAAGCAAGTGTGTTAGTGTAATAAAACATTTCTCATGAACTTATGAACCTGTAGCTCTTACAGATTTGTCTCTCATGGTTTACTGCATAAATGGTATGTATACTTTCCTTACTAAGTATCTATCAAAATGATGCATATCTTTCGTATAAAATTTATCTCCAGATGCATCCAAATATAAGATATGTCTAAGAAGGCAAGGAACACGCTAAAAGGAGAAAATTTATCTACATGCTTTAAACAGCATTTTTGAGTGCCATCTATCCCTCTTTTTAATGAAAGAAAACAGTGTTGTTTAGTCAAAGGCCCCTGGCTCCAATGAAATTCATATACATTCACAAGTATTTGAGCAGCAAGTTTTTCTGATCACTCTGATCAGATTGCCATAAAGTCACTGCAACATACTGTCATGGAGTTTTCAGTGTGAGTATGCTAAATTTTTGACAGAAAAACTATTTCAGAAAGCTAAAAATAAAATCAAATAAATGATGACTTTTCTTTAATGTAGCTTTCAAGCTTTGATCTTAGGTTCCCAAGTGACATGAGCACAGCTGTAGAGTAATGAGAGAAAAGAAATTTTTAATGAACACTTAAAAAAAAATTGTTGTAAAAGACCTCACTTCAGCAAAATTCTCCACCAGTTTTTAAGTATCATTAAAGTAGACAGGATCTTAACATGAACTTAAGTGGTTTGCTAAAGGGGACAGCTTCTGATTTGGGTTAATAACCACCACATTGTTCTTAAATAATAATATTGTGACGTTACTTAAACTCATTATCCTGAACAAAGAACCAAAGTTTTTTCATAAGAGGAACTTCTTCTATTAAGGGAGTGTTAGTTTTTTTAGTGTTTAAAGTTTTTTATCATGGGGTTAATAGTATATTGACAGATTATGACATTCTAACAGATCGAAAAAAGAAAAAAATCCTAGAAATTCCTTAAAAAGATTTTAAGAAAACAGTAATCTTCATTTTCCTGTTGGTCCAAAGCTTTAAAAGTAGCAGTCTTAGTACAAAGATAGCTTGGTTTTATAGGAAGGACATTACAACAGTGACCATATGTTTCTAAAGACATTTTATAATGCCCTAAAGACATTTTGAAATGCCTCAAACATATTGCATAAAACAAATACTTGGTGAAGAAAGATTTCTATTGTCATTTTTGTAGAATGCTGTGCCTAACTCACTCTTGAGTAATGTGACCATCTGAATCTCATTCTGTCTTTTGCTTCAGTATTCGCTCCTTCCGAATGTCATACCCTTTGGTCCCTGTTTCTGGCCTGTCCTCTTCAGAAGACAAATGTCATCATCCAAACCAGCAGTTTTTTGTGACATATCCTTATCTCACAGGATAGGCTGTGTTTGCAGCCTAAGCACAATAAGCCTAATTTATCCTTGGGATGTTAAAATGTCCCAGAAGCGATGCAGCCATGTGCCTAGAATGTGCTGGACTTGAGGATGAGCTGGTCAACCTTCCATGAGAAGTTCAAAATTCTTCCAAATGTTAAGTGTCTTGTTCTATTCTGCTACTCCCATTGGACAATCAGTAATCTGGAAATATGGAAAAATTACTGAATTCTACGTTTTTGCTTGGAGGAAGAAAATATGTCTTGCTATAGGCATAGGATGCTATGTCTTGGTGTGAGGAGAACATAGAGTGGGCTAGAGCTTCCTACACCAGCTTTACTTCTTACCACTCTTTTTGATTCAGTCTCATGCCATTAGGACATTCTGTCCTTAGAGTGAGAAAACAGTGATGATGAGAGAGAAGCCAGCATATCTTGATTTTATGTATGTCACTGTTTTGGTTTTGTTTTTTGTGGGTTTGTTTTACAAAAAGTGAATGTATGGCAGCTACCAGTACATAGGTATCAATATTTTCTTTCACTACCCACCGATTTGAAAAAAATATTTCCACAGAAACATGTCTTGTTTACTGTGAAACAGTTTACGCTGTTTTGCCAGGTAGACAAGGTGTGTCAGTCCTGGAGGATGCATAAATTTCTAACAGTTGTTATTCAGTTTTGACTCTATTTGAGTTCTAACTGAAATGTACTGTCTTGCTGTGTACTTACAAACAAGGTGTGGGAATTGCTAAGCTCTACTTTTTTATAGCACAATTTAATAAGCAGATAAAATTATCTTTATATTATTTCTTTAAAATGTGCTAAATCTGTTAATGTTCTTTGTATCACATATGAGAGTGGTAACATGACTAATTCACCCTCTACATTTGGTATTTGTTTGATCAACTCTTGTTTTATATAGGCAATATTTCAGAAAAAAGAAAAAAAAGAGGAATAAATGAGAAAAAAATACAAAAAATACAAAGAAAACTAAAAAGGAAAAAAAGATAAAAATAGTTCCTCCTCTCCAACAATATGTCATTAGTGGTCTAAAGAGAAGAATGATCCTCTTGCAAGACCAATTTAAGTAGCAGCTGAGCCAGAGTCACTGTTTCTCCTGGTTCTCAAGTTTCTGATAGTTTTTGCTGCTTCACCAGGTGACAGAAGAATTGGATGGCACCTGCCTTGGGTACTTTCACTGTTGTTATCTCTGTAGTCAGAGACAGTTGTATTTACACATGCTTAAGGGCACACCTTTCAAAGCTGTCTAATCTTTTTCTACAGTGCATGGCTGAATTCCTTCCTGACCATATCTGCAGTTTAAAATTACAGGAGCAGTTCAGAGTAGGTATATCTACCTATATTTTAGGCACATCTTATCTTTTAAAGGACTATTGATAAATCCCAAACTAATTAAATGCCATGTCAGCTTTCCCTAATACTACATGAGAGGAGTAGGAAAGAACCAGAGATAATTTCTAGCTTGTGGTAGAGAAGAGGTTGAGCACACTGTTCACTGACTGGATAACTCTCAATTATCACTTGCTGTTTCAGTCTGTTATCTGTCAGAAAAGTATTAATAGTCTCTGCTACAGGAATGGAGGGCCCTCAAAAGAAAACTGAATGCTAAGACTATCATGGCACTTCTTCAGGCAGAAAGTGGTGGGACAAGATGCCAGGCATCATATTGCTGTATGAGCTTCTATATCTGTTCAACAGATCAGGCATCCTACAGTACAAATCCTGCAGCGGTGGCTGCAGACCTACTTTACTGTGTGTCTTGGGTCTTAAGAGCAATAAGAGTCCTCAAAGAATTATTTTTTAATATTTAGGAGAGTGTAGCTGACTTTCACATGGGAAATACTTAGAAAGGGGGAAAGTATCCAGCCACTTCTCCCTGGCTTCCACATCTAGGGACAATGATTTATCTCTGAGGCACAGTAGATAGCAAAGAAATATCGTAGGGCTGAGATTCAGCTGCAGGTGGTAGTCAGTTTATTGTGTCCAGATGTTGATGAATAAAATATCCAACTTCACTACAATCAGTTCACATATTGAGAATTTGTCAGTGGAGTTTCAAGTACTATACAGCTGATCAGTGTATGTGTTTATTTGAAACTTGATTCTGAGTCCTCCACAGATTTCTTTGAAGATACCAGCTGGGGTATAAGCTGGCTGTTTAACACAGGCAAAGTGATGTTTGAGATGTCATAGAATACCAGTGATGTCCTTGTTGGATTTACAGATGAGGGACTTTATGTATGAGAATTTCCAAACTCCATCAAACTTGATGTTTGACATGAGATAGTCTATATCATCGTCAGTGCTGCAGACTGCTATTTCTATTAATGCTTATTTTCAATATAGCATGATGAGTGAGAATACCAGCTGAGAGGCGGGCAGCAGATCCAGCAGAGGCCAGGGATGATGGCTGCAAAGAGCTCTGCATGCCATAACCAGCAGCAGAACTGGGTCTGTGAATACTTGGTGCAGTTTCTTCTGGAAATGGGTTGCTATCATGGGACTTACTTAGAAGAAAATCTCGTTTTTCCAAAGGTTTTGGCATTAATAGCTTTATAACACATAATCCAGATCTTAATGCTAAATTATTATGGACTGCATGTACATGCAACGCTAGTCATTGATATTTGGTGATAAAATCCTGTCAGCCGGGAAGGACAATTCTGTTTCTAAACAGACAAAAGTGCACGTATTCTCTGTAGTGCCTGTAGTGTAGGTAATATGTTAAGTTGTACAGGTGTTGATCCAAGAATATTGGCAGGTTTGGGGACAATAACAATGTATTTTGTTAAACTAGCCTGGATTTATTAAATAAATAAATAACCTTTCCAGAGTTAGAAGTTGCTACAGGAATCTAAGAATTTCCATTTGCCCTAAGTTTTTAAGATCACAAGAGAAATGAGGGCTCAGAGATGACCCATCCACTGAAGACCTCAGTTCTAAACAATACCCAGGGATATTCCTGATATCCACAAGTCAACTGAATGTAGTTTGGACTTCAGAGTTTTCTCCTTTTAATGAACCAGAGTCAGAAAACTGTGTCATTTCAAACTGGTTCAATGAGTGAGATGTGCTGCAGTAGACATAGGAAGCTGTCTTTTTATTCTATTTTGTGTGTGAGTGTGTGTATTAATTCTTGTACTGAATGACTGCAAGGATTCTGTCTTGTTCTTTCAAAAGCAAGTCATTCATTAGGATGCTTTACCTTTACTAAAAGACATGTTTTCAACTTTGGCATGGCCACTGGCCAGAAAAGCAATTTCCTCTTTTTTTTTTTTTTTTTTTTCCTTCAAAAAAGAGGTAAACCATCAGCCTGTATCAGCAAGAAGGATTTCAGTTTTAAAGGTGAAATAACGTTTGCTCCTTTTACATGATAAATGAAAGAAATAGGATACACTAATGAAAGAGAGAGGACATAGCAATTAAAAATACCAGGAGAGGGTGGTACACAAGTCTATCCTCATGTTATCTTAAAGTAAATTAGCATGAGAGGTTAAAGAAGCCAGACTTCTTTTACTACATAAATTACTCAGCTTTCAGTACAGACTTTACAAGAGCGCATATTACTTACCTGAACAACTGATAGTGTGGTATTTATCACATGCTGTCTCCATTTGTAAGGTCATAAATTCCCTTGCTGTGATTGCCTGTAACTTGTTTTAGTGTTAAGTGTAGCAGTAAAGTGCTAGAAGAAAATCTATAGATCCAGCTTATAATACCTGGCTCTGTTTTATCCTACCTTGAAGGAAGTGAAAGATAAGTCTGAGGTTGCCTAAAATGAGCAGATATAGGAATAATTGCTACTTAGTGTCTTAACTGTCATTTATACATTGATTCCTGGCATTTTAATGGATGAAGAAAGAAAGCTTTTTCTTCCTACATTAAACCAAGGTATTTCAGCTAGGTATCTCCCCTGAAACTCTTGTCCCTTGCTAGTTAAACACATAAACCAATATAAATGTATAATTTAAAATGATAAATGTGTATATATTAAGATATATTGTATTTACAGCATATAATTGATATTAAAATAATAAAAAAAGTTTTAAAAATTACTGTACTGTTTTTACATGTATCCTGGTGAAGGTAAAATGCCAGTTTGAAAGTCTGGTAATTCCTAACAAGAATTAGGCTTTTAAGTTGTAAACTTTAAAGGTAGAAAGTTATTTTTGTTCTCTTAGATGTGAAATTAGCCTCAGTGTCTGCTTATACCCCAAAATATGTTATGATTATTTCCCATAGATCTTAATCTGCTTTTTATCTATGTGTTTTTTTTGTTTTGTTGAGCTTGTCTCACAATTTATGATATATGAATTCTTACTGCTTTATGGCGACTTGTTTGTTATACTGCCTTACTTTAATGAGGTAATTATGCTATCTCAAAACCAGTGGACTATACTATTTATTGCAGATATAGAGCATACTTTAGACTGTGAGGAGTTCAAGTCCAACAAAATTATGTTTTGTTTACAGATATCTCAGTTGATCTTCCAAGGCATCATGAGATGTCTGGAAATAATTTGCTATGGATACCTTAACAAGGCAGAATCAGACTGAGGTATTATTGGAAACCAAGCTGTACTGCTCTGTGATTTGCATTTCCCTAACAGGTATGACATCTGCTTGATGACTCCTGGAGCACGGTTAATAATGCTGTTGGCAGGGTTTGCTCTTTTCTGCATTTTGCAGATGTTACATCCAGTGGTGCTCAGTTTTATGCCTCTCCTGAGGCATTAATTAAAAATCTGTGGTGTTGTATGCATGTTGTATATTATGTGCGACAGGACAGAGATGAAGATGACTTTCTCAGGTCTTTCTCAGCACTATGACATCTGTTCTTTATGACAACAGACATATCACTTAGGAGGTCTTCGAGACCACATACATCCTGTTGAACAGGAAAAAAATAAATTTCACTGATAGTCATGTACTACTGCTAAAATATATTCAAATTTAAAAGAAGGGTTTCTATTTAATTATGATACATATTTACTAAACAAACCACAAATACTTATCAAAATTGAGCATGTTAAGTAAATTGTTGCCATAATCATCCTGTTTTGCACTCATGAATACAGAGCAGAACTAATCCTGTATCTCAGAGATTGAGGGTAGGGCAACTTATTTCCTCAGGTCTGCAGAAAGATGTTTCAAACTCATGATTCAGAAGTGTTTGGAATAAGATTTATGAAACTAGACATCTACAAAACCTACACCTTAAATATTTATTGACTCAATTCAGACACCGCAACTCAGGTATCTGGTGACATTTGGGATGACATAGGATACATGGGACATGCTCACATGCCTAGGAGGTACCACACAGGACCAGGGGATACCCAAACTCTTCTGACGCAGAATCTGAAAGGCAGCATGATATTCTAAGATATAATAGAATAGGTACCTATGCTGAGGCAGCTGAATCAGGTATTTACACTTACTTTCTACTCTTTGATTTTATTTAGATAGAGGACTTCCATTTATTTGCTGGCAGAAGACAGAGAAATGCCTTAAAACAACTTCAGTCACATGAGTAATTGCCAAGGTGACAGTAGTCCTGCAAGTTTTTATTTATTTGGAGTCCTGAGAAGAAAATGCAAGAACCCTTTACCAGGATTTCATAACCTATATCAGTGAACTTCTGCCTAAGCACGGATGAGCTCTGGATAGGCCCTGGTCCTCTAATTATGTGTCCTACACTTCTCCCCCTCATGAAATACATGTTTCTCATTTTTTTCATGGTCACTGTCTTGATTTAGGAATGCTATTTTCCAATTTAGTATTCCCACTAAAAATACACATGCCACTCCAATTGGAGGCGAAAAAGATAAAGGTCATGGGTTGAGATAAGAACAATTTACTGGAAATGCAGTGGGATAGGAAAATGAGCAATAACTGCAACAATATTAATAATAAAAAGTATAAGAAAAGAAATGATTCACACAGAAAATGTCTTTGATAATAGACAATACCGGAAAGCTCCCTTCATCACATGTTCTTGACCAGATGGAACCCCTTCTCCCTGGAAATTACTCCTTTTCCCCTGCCCCTGGCAATGAGGTGAAGTGGTACAGAAGCCTCCATGCCCCTTCCTGGCTACTGCAAAAATTAACCCTCTCCTGACTGGAACCAAGACAGTCACAGGGGAGCAGGGAAAGTAGGATTTGATGTGCCCTTGACTACAGTAGCCAGTAAGAATCTGGGGTTTGGTTTCTGTAAGCATCTCAGGCTATCATCAGAATATCCTGCCTGCATGTTGAGGCAGAGATACAGCTACAATTAGCTGCAAAATCAGCCTTTGCATAGCAATCTTTGAGCTAAGCCAGTGAAATTTTTACTTACTGTGTTTTCCACTATGTCTTCAAAAACTGAGGGAGGTACTGGGGACTTACTTTAAAAGAAAGGGTAAAAATTTTGAAGTTTCTAGGATATTGAAATTACAGCTTTGAAATACTCACACTGTGAGTCAACAGTAAAGAAGGCTGCCGTTTTCAGCTTTACAACATAAGGTAAAAACATAACACAAGGCTACCCACACTGGATCAAATTAAGGATTTATCCTGCTGTTAGTTTTGAGAGACATTGGACACCTTGGCAAGAACATGACAAGCAATTAAGTAAATGTACTCTGCACTATATTACCTGTCCAAAGCAATCTAGGGTGTCCCATATGAATGTAATTTAAAATATTAAATAATGCTTCCAAAGGAAAACCACACAGAGGTTAACAGAGGTGTTGCCTTTGTTTTTAATAGCTCTTGATGGATTCCTCACCACGTCTCTTTTTCCAGTTGCTTTTTGAGTCATGTTAGAAGGAGGTATTTGAAAAATCACCTCCTTTTTGTTCTGAACCTGAATTTTGCAGTCCTCATGTCTCTTGGAAGTGCTCTTCAGTGTACTTATAGCACTATTGATGAAAGAAATTTCAGGGTAATCATTAACAAATGGTTAGCTTAAACAAGTTTTACATAGGGAACTGAAAAGTCTCTATGTAGAAATAGCAGTTGGTGTCTTACTGAGCCTGAGCTTTAGATAGCAACAGAGAAGTGGAGGTTCTTTATTCTGTTCTCACTACCAGTCTCCTGCATGACAGGATGCAGGATTTAAATGTTCAGCAAAGTGATTTTCACTGATAAGAGAAATCTCTTCATGGTGAAAGCCCAGCTGGAGAGTTGCACCTTTTACAGAAGGCTAACAGTGTGTTATTACTAACATCCCAAAAGTAATTTGTGACAATAAGGAAAGAAATAGGGCTATCAATCAGGCTGCCACTTCTTGTTTCAACCAGAGCACACTCAAACAACCGATTGTAAACCCATATCTTTCAGTGTTCCAGTTTAAGAAACCTTTTCTTGCTGATGTGTAGCCTCACGAGGAGGAGCTCATGCAAGATGCTGGTCCTTATTTAATTCAGTGTAAATTCATAAAATACATTTCCAGGATAATTGGCTGTGTCTTCAGTCCATGTGCACACACACTGTGTTTTTTCCATAGCTACAAAGCAGATTTATGGCTTAAAAGTAAGTGCAAAGAGAAAGGAATATTAATAATACTAAGCTTGTGCCAGATTTTATGACCAGCTCTGGTAAAAAAGGAGTTCAGCCACTTTGAATAATGGGATCTGTCTGATCCTACTCACTGTTTCGTAGGTCTTGACGGAAAACTTAAGAACTGGGTAGAGAAAATGCATTTGATTCTTTCAATAAAATAAAATACATTTGATAGTAGTACTATTTCAAAAGAGTAATGTTAAAAAAAGCTAATACCTAGGTAAACTTCAGGTTGAATAGTTCTCTAATTTTATTTTGGATCCTGTGCATTAGTCTTCTCAGATGATTCTTGGATCTCTTTGTTTAGGAATTTCAACCAAGCAAGTTTCTAAAGTATGTTCTGCCAGTGATGCCAATTGGACCCAATAGTAGAAAAAATTGCATAGTTACAAGTCTTCTAAAATATGTTTATTTCTGTACGAATGAAGTAAGACCTAATATCTAGAAGTAATTAACAGACCCAGCTGAAAACTTGTCTATTCACACAGTAAATGAAATTTCCTCTTTCCACAGCCATTGTTCTTCTAGAAAAGTGTATATCAAAATGCACTAAATATATTAATATATTGTTTTGACTTTTTAGGAAAAAGAATTGCTACAGTCCGTTTTTTCCTTTTTTTTTTTTTTTTTTAATAATGTCTTCATTTTATCATATTTATAAAAACAGTGAGGATAACCAGCAATATAAAACTGTTTCTAGGAAGTAGGAATGGCTTGGTATTCCCCTGAAGGGAGGACCTGTGCTTCAGGGGGTGGGATGCCTCCTCAAGCCCATAAAAGAACACAAATGTATTCTGCTGCAGGGAGACCCTCAGGGCAGAAGATCCCACTGGATTTTCTGATCTTTATTCAAACAAACCCTGTAGGAACCTCCAGCTCTTTCCACTCTATGAATATGCATAATTTCAGAGGCCACCTTAAATAATGCTCCAGCCTTTCGAGCTTTCCCCCAGGGAGGATGCATTTCCAAGAGAGTGATTTTGTGCCACTAGTGGTCAGACTTTTGTAGGAGAGCAGCACCTGGCATTTTGCAGTTTTTAAACAATCTGCTTTTCTACTCAAGTGCTAAATGGTTAGGTCCCTTAAAAATCTGAACCTGAAAGCAGGAAGTGATTTATTCAGGAAATTTCAATTGAGACATCAAGAAAAAATTGAAAAATTAGTTTTAACGAGAACATTGGAAGTGTGGCATTTTCAAAACTTTTGTATAGAATGAGACAAGAAAGAAATCTTCAGTGTTTCCCTCTTCAACCTTCAGAGTATCATGAGTATTTTTTACCTTGCTGTATTGAGAACCTTCCTTTCTGCTGTATTATGTCTCAGGATTAGTCACATCATTTTACACTCCTTCTTTCTACATTTATTCTACCAATTTGGCTGGAGTATGACAGATCTTATCATGTTTGGCAGGATTTGTTTTGATGATGAATGGCTCTGCAAGTCTTTGCTTGCAAAGTATGACAGTCCACGTGCATACTCTTAGCTCTCACTCCATTTATTAGTTTAGTTGTACATGTTTTCATATAATTCTGTGTATTTTAATTAAGATGTAAATATCTAAAAGCACATTAGGGGGGTCTGAAAAACAGTGCTTAATGCTCTGAAATTACATTGATTTTTGAAGTGATAGCAGATATAAACTTTTAAAAAATATTTTCTAAGCAAGATCTTATTCATGAAAATAAACAGTACTATTACAGACAAAAGGCTTAAATTGTGTTAATTTGAAAATTTTACAGTTGTTTTCATTTGGCCACTTTCATGACCTTCTATTAGTAATTTATAAATAGTCATGAGAAAAAATTGCGCAAGTTAGAATATCTGGAAAATGTTTACTCTTTTATATGTATACCTAGGCAATGGAAATAGTTTTACTTAAACAAAATAATTTAGTATTTGTTATTTTATGTTTTAGAAATCTGTCATCTTCTCAGGGAACAGATACCGTATTACATGATATAGGCAGCTTAAACACACAAAGCAAATGTTTTTTAAATGCATAATCTACAGTTTATAAAAAATTTGTGTATACAACCTGATGAGTAAAGTCCTTGCTCGTATTTTAGTGACTGCACCTCCATCCCATTGCCTTTAATGGAATTTCTTACAGATCTAAGCACTTGCCAGCATGCATGAACTGTCAATTCCAAGCCATCCTTGATAGTGGGGAGTCATAAAATACAATTTTCCTACTGACTACGAATTAAACTTGAACTGTTGCAGAGACAATTGATTTTTATTGGCCTATGAAACATTATATTTCTGTGGTGCAAAAGCTCTTTTGATTTGGGATTTTTAGAAAATACAGACTGAAATGGAAAACACTTAAACACCAGAAAAAGGTGGTGTAATTTTCTTTATTCACTGTTTTGATCTTTGCGGGGATCTGTCTGAAATGAAAACAGGCTCTCCATTAAACTCTTATAATAACCTTTTAAAGTAACGTCCTCCCTGTCAGAACTAAAAGGATATAATTTTAATCTATCTGGTCAATTTTCAAAACAGGTTTTGCAAAATCTGAAACAAGTGAATCAATATCAGATGAAAGTTGTTCTGTGCTTATGAGTCCAGGTATTCAGTGATGATTCATATGATTACATACTGATATGGTATGGTTATCGATGTCATCAGCATAGATAACAACATTATTAGTTCCTCAAACAGCTTCCAATAAAGTGTGAAAAGAGCTGTTACATTATCACGTGGGATTTGAGTCACCTGGGGAGGGAGCCTTGAGATCTCATGAAGCCACCAGTTCATCACCCCAGGAATACCTGGCCAGGTTGGAAGATCTGACCAACCTGGTCTAGTGAAAAGTGTCACTGCCCACTGCCGGGAGGTTAGAACTGGGTCTTTATCTTTAAGATAAAGATTTTTCCCTTCCAAATCAACTGATTCTCTGACTTCGTGATTTCCTGGTAGTTACAGAAATAAAAGAGTACAAAGAGTAGCACCGACTGAAGTTACTTAATGTTAAATCTCATTAGGATGGAAAATAGTGAATTAATCACTCAACTAGTAACAAATATTTTCTCAACATAATTAATAAGAGTCAGGTTAATATTTTATATTTAGCCAAAGAATGATGCAGTGATGAAAATACATGGCTGTTTTGAAAACTATTTTCCTGAGTTTGAAAGCAACTATTGAATAATGAAGGAAAAAGTCCCTATTAATGGGTCGTTTCAGAGAGACCAAGAGATAAAATAAAAGCAGAAAAAAAAAAAATTGTCACACTGCAGTCTGCAGCTAAGAGTACAACCACTGGATAAAGAAAGCTAAAGCCATAAAATTTCTGAAAAATTACATACTGCATTTATATCAGGAAATGGGAGGAATTATTTAAATTCTTAGAAATACCCCCTTGCTAAGATGTAGATTTTGTATGAAACAAAAATTATCTTAGCCATTCAGAAAAGGCAAGGATATTTAATAAGTAGTCCTTTGAAATCACAGAATAACATCAGGTATATTCAGGAGAAGAATATATATTTGAAGTAGAAGAATTAGTTCCTATCTTGCAATGCTAATGAAATACATTCTGTTTCATCAGTAGCTGTAACAGACATTGAATGACAAAATAATGGGTGGAACAATTTTGGATCCAGTAGATTGTATGAATTGCAACCAACAGTATTAAAGGCATTGGCAGATGAGGTTTTTGAGACATTCATGTTGATTTTAAACAAGGCATACAAAATGGAGGACTTTCCAGGATGCTGAAACAAAGCTAATGTTCTTCTAATATTTTATGAGAAATATTTTATGAGAAGTATTTTATAAGAAAGTTTATGACCCACATAAGTATATCTTCATACTAATTCTGAACAAGTGGCTCACAAGTGAAACATCCACAAAAGAATTAAATGCAATTAAATCTAGTCAATACACTTCAGGGATGTTGATAATTTTTCAATAAATATATAGTTCAGCTTTTCAGGCTGACTATTATGACAGGAATTTATGCTTGAATTGTTCTTGACTTTATTTCATATGACATCTGAAAAACTGCAATACAGAAAATTCAGGACAGATGGTCTTGTATCTGTACTTCAAGTAGGACCTTAAAAAATTTGGAGAAAATTGAAAGGTTTCAAAATGGACCTGCAAACCTCTTTTCATAGTTGTCATGCAAATATATTGTCTACTTCCACAAAATCCAAGTCTTTTCTTTACAAAAATTAAGACACACTCTTATATACACTCTACTCCATGCAGTCTCACCATAGCTGTTTGTGGCTACAAGCACTTAATGTTGCTTTTCTTTCATGCAAGCAGAGTTACTAGGCAGGCATGTGATGGAATTCACAGATGAAGAGGTCCCAGTCTTAGTTCATGAAAAGGACAAATGAAAGAAATAAAAATCTATAAATTCATCTCATCCATTCCCATGTGCCAGGGTGAACAATAAGAAGTGAGCAAGACTATAGCATCTTGGAAGTTTGGGGACCAAGTCTGGTTCTGAGCTGCAGCTTTTCTGTCATCCACCCTGCCCACACACTGGTCCCACTGACACTCTAGTCTGCAGAAAGTCAGCTGGCTCTCTGACTCTCTCAGGAAATTTCAGGATTTGTGGGGCTGGAGTCAGGGAAAGGGGAGCAAGATCCAGAATATATGCAGCTGATCCAGTCTCATGGTTGTGCAGAGTTAATCTTGAGCTCAGTATATCTGTCAGTATAGCCATCAAAACAAGTTCTTTGCCTTATTTAGCAGTGGGTAAATATTAAGTCTTTCACAGCCATTCTTCACAAGTCCACATCTTATACTCTTGTTTTTCTGACTGAACTGGGAAGTCAAAATCCCTTTAAAGTAATAGCCGTTCTCTTTAGCCCAGCTGGTGCTCCTGCAATAGGGATATTTGGAGAAAACTGGTAAGTCTTTGGGACTGGCAGTCTTGCACTGATGTCTACTGGCTCTGCAAAGATGGAACTCAGTTTCTGTGCAGAGCTGAAGGTTTGTCTCTATCCACATCTCTCCCACGGATGAATCCTCTCCTTTGGAAAGGCAGGTAAAGCAGATGGGATTTCAGCAAACTCTATCTTCTCCCTGGGATCCTCATGGGGGGACACAATTGAACTGACAGGAAGAAAGCAAAAGATGCTTTTTCGGAATGCTGATTATTACACACACAAAAAAAAGTCTATGGGAGCCCAGGGGAAGAGCTGCATTTAATCATGTCAGCACAAGGGGCTGTATGGTCGTGCAACATATACTACAAAGTTGGCTGGCCTTTCTTTGCACCTTCAGCTTTAGCCTCCCATCCAATCCCCCTCTCACTCCTCTGCTATCCAGCAGAATCTGGAAAGAAATCATTAAACTGCATAGCTGTTCCAATAGCAGCTGCTTGCAAGGCGGCCTTGGGAGTCCATGTCAATTCCTGTGCTGTGCTCAGGGCTCTCAGGCGTGTTCCTGGCAGCTCCCCACTCTCACAGCTACAGGACAAAGTTGTGTGCAGGCTCTGAAAACTAGTGGAAAGAGATAAATGTGGAAAGAAGTGGACAGCATGGCTTGTTGTATGAAATACCTGTGTGAGGGAGAGCTACAGCTTTATATATTATGTAGCTTCTTCCTCATTTTCTCTTCATTGTATTTCTGTTTGATATCTTGGGTTTGCCTGATTTTTCTCTCTTTAACTCTTTCCATCTCCTTTTTCATATGTTCCACTGTGCTTCTATGTACCTTCACCTCTGTTTATAGATTTTCTCACTGTTCTCCCCTTACCCTGTCTTACCTTCTATCTTTTAAAATAATTCAATTTCCTTTTGATTTTAGAAATATTTATTCTATTTCTCTCAATTTCCTCACATAATTCTTTCTTTTTTCTTTTTTTTTTTTTCCCCCATGCTGTTCTTCCTGAACTGCTTCTCTTCCTTCCTTCTCTACTTGTTTACTCTGCCGTCTTCTGCACTGCCCCCTTCTCCCTCCCAAATCCCCTCTCCATTATTCCCTATCTCTGGTTGCAGGTGCTGCAGCTGCGGCAATCTGAGACACTCAGGAGGGGTGGAGTGGGGTGGAGGGCGGTGGTGCTGGGGAGGGGCCGTGCCACATGTATTCCTCCCGCCCTGCAAGCAAGAGGAGGAGGGTTCTGCCTCTGCAGGTCTTGGGACAATGGTTCCTGTCAACAGGATGGGGGAGTTTTATTTAAATGTGGGAATGTCCCATGACAATTGAGACATCTGGCACCCTGATATTCTGCGTCTGACTCCAGCTTCATCTGCTGGCGTTATGAGTGTCATAAACATGGGTAATTTCACGAGCCATAGGAGTCAGAGTACACAATAGATTGCATCGCAGATGGTATGCCTGCCCTTAAAAGGACTGAGTCCTGTAAAGTTGCAGAGATTGCTGCTTGGCATATCCTGGAAAGGGAAACATGAACTCAGGAATGAAAGATTCCACCGGTGTCATCACACACAAAATATTAAAAATATTGCAGTCACAATTTAAAACCAGAAAGGAAAGAGATCAAAACATGCAAATTAAAAATAAATTACACGGCATTAATGTATGAGCTATCATTCAGTATTGGTCTTAAGCACAAAGTTGTAGGTATAGCATTTATGTGCAATTAGAAATTGCAATTGCTAAATTAGCAATTTCCCAATGATCCATCTAGAATTAGTGAAGATATATAGAGGAGATAATTCAGAGCACCTAGGCTGATACTCTGCTCTTGCTAGGACTCTCAAAGGTTGGCTTTCCTAGTCTGGGCTGGCTTTGCTTCTCATCACACCGTGATTCAAGGTAGTCTTCCTCTTTCCTGCTATTTCAATGCCTCAGAATTCTTCATAACTTCCTGGAATATTTTTTCCACAAAAAATAAGCAAATGGATATTTTTCTGTATGTATTTGCTGTTCTGGTCCTGCCTTTCCTTTACTTTTAGACCACTGAGGCCATTCTCTCTGTGTTGTAGCAATGGCTTGGTTTGCAGGTACTAGTCAAATTTTTTGCCCCAGTTATTTTGTGATTTGTAGCCACACTGCCAATCTGATAACCAGCAGAGGGAGTGCAAGTTAGATCTCTCAGTGCCCATGGATGTTAGAGCCCCTGCAAGGAAATGGCTACAATGTAAATAGCAGAATGTGTTCATTTAAACATGAGAGATAACATGATAGAGATGAGTTGCCAGATGGAAGAGACTAGTTGAATGAGAGGAATGTTTTCTCTAAGCATTAGAAGGATCATATGCACAATGTCAGATGAAAAATAAACTGGCAAGAATTTAATTAATATCATCTGCTTAATCCAGATTTTTTTTTTTTAGGGTTGTTGATTTAAATCAGATTATTGTGCAGAAGTTTATGCAAACAATGCCCCTTTTGTTTTCAAGAGTCTGTACTTCAAATTTTGCCTCCTAAGATACAGCTTAGGGGCAAAGGAGCAAAGTGAGAGGCTGCAAAGGGAAACAAGTTTCTCTCTTTGGGAGCTGCATTCCTTTTTGCAACGATTTCCCTTCTTCTGTACCAGATAGAGTTAGATGCTTCCCAGGAAGTCATCTCCTCTTGTTCAGGCACATGGTAGATGTTCCAAATATAAGATGACAAAAAAGACCTGCAGGCGTCTCATATGATCTTTAACTGTAGCACTTTTTCTAGTACACAGGGCCTCAAATCTATTCAGATGGATTTGGTAACACTTCCTCTGAGCTGAGTACTGGCTCCCTGTCAGATGGCTGTACTCACAGCAAGAACACAGTACATAAGGTACCAGGAGATAAACTTTGCCTTGGGGTTTGTAATACCTGGTTCTTTAACCACTTTACTGGGCTGTTAACCAAAACATAAACTTGTCCATTTTGATCAGTATATCTAGCATTTCCTCCAGAAGAATGCTATGGGTCCAGTAGCAAACCCTCTAGGGGATGGAAAATCTGAATGACAAATTATTTTGACAGTGAAATCATGTGTTTTTGATATCACAGATAGGGAAAGTCAGTCACCAGGATCATATGGTGATTGATCAAAACCATGGAAGCACACATATATTTGAGACACTTGCTAGGGATCAGTGAGATGTTGGGTTTCCCTTAGAAGTGCAGAGATCTTCCTCAGACATAGGTGCATGTTTCTTACCAGATTTCCATGGACTTCGGTGTTGCTGTGACATGCAAACAAAATCTTTTACTTATCTCAAAGGAAAAGAACTGTATCGAGTTTTTCCTTTGGTTTATCTTGCTCCTGTTAGTCTCTGATGTCTTTCTACAGAATGATCTGAGAGGAGATATTTTTTGGTAAACAATCACTCTGCAATATTCTTCAGTTCCAAAGGATTTGGTGGTACTATATTTTCTCTTGATTCAGTGAGATTTATGGAATAGAATAATGGAGTGAAGAAGCTAATGAAACCGCTCACAAAAGGTAAGGCTCCATCTGTCCCACACAAACAGGCCCAGGGCAAACATATGCTGTGAAATATTATTTAGTCAGTGCTTTTCTAACAGCAGTATGCTGAGAACTGGCTGATTACCCTGTGTCATCTCTCCTTCCTGCTTTCAGCTGCTAAATTGCATTAGTCAT
Source organism: Poecile atricapillus (assembly GCF_030490865.1). Taxonomy (NCBI): domain Eukaryota; kingdom Metazoa; phylum Chordata; class Aves; order Passeriformes; family Paridae; genus Poecile; species Poecile atricapillus. The sequence goes on along the minus strand of NC_081249.1, from coordinate 47,486,060 downwards.
ATTTTCTTAATATTTATTTTCAACATAAGTAATTACTCTAAGGGTACAAGGGGTTTCAGTGGATGGTAAATATCTCTGTGAGTCTGTGGTATTCACTGTGTTGATTATCCTTTCCTTGGATGACTTAGAAAAATTGATGTCCATAACACAAATTTAATTATTATTCCATTTTACCTTTCATTACACGTTAGTTTTAAATTAACTGCCATACAGCACTCTCTCAAGCTTTCTCTAATCTCTCCATACAGGCTTAAATTTTGTAAATGGGGATGATGGCAGAAACAGAAGCCTTCTCTTACTGATGTCATAAGTACAAGGAAACCAAGATTACTGACAGTAATTTAGAGAATTCTGACCTAAATTCGTACCTTTGTAAAAAGTATCATGTTTTGGAACAGAGATCAAGACATCATGGTTCAGTATCCTGTTCTGTACAAAGGCTCCAGCACACAGTACTGAATTGGACAGAATGTGTGTTTCATATCATTATAAGTATTCTTCCTGTCAATATTCAATTTAATTCTGATTATGCAACATATCTATTGTAAGAAAAAAGGAAGAAAAGAACTTCTTTTAGCATGCGCTATTCCATAACTCAAAAAACACTTTGTGGAAGAAATTTTTAAATATTTCCAGTGACGAAAATATGTTCATTAATTTTAATCCTTACAACATTAAAACAGAAATAACTTCTGAGAATGTGCAATCAGATGGTTCAACCATGTATAATTTATATTCTTCCCCACCAGAGGATTAAAAGTATTCTGTGATATAACATTTTGTGAATTCCTGTTTTCTTATTTAGCTGAAGTCCCTCTTAAAATATCACCCACTTATGTATGATATATGACTAGGAATCAAATATGAAAACCAACAATCTTAAATTAATAAAAGAAGCAAAATTTACACATGCTTTATTGAATGATCATGCAATTTTTTTTGTTACCTCACAATCTATCTTTTGAAATACCTGAACATAACAGTTCCATTGCTTTTTCTTTCACAGTATTTATTCTTTGATCAGAAAATATCCTGAATTATTTTTGAGAAGTGGACTGCTTATGTTTGTTTCTTAAAAAAGTTTAAAATTGCAAAACCAGTACATGAAATTATGAGAAGGGGAAGGGAAGGGAAGAGCCAATGAAAGGGGAAAGAAAGATGAAACATTGATTCATCAATGTAAAAGCCAAATGTTCTGTCCTGTCTTGTTGAGGCTTGCGACACCAAGTTTTGCTTGACGGCCTTGAAATATACGATTAGTCAAACTCTGAAACTTTTGAAAAAATATTTTTCAAACCATTTTGAGCAAAAGCTCAAAACCAGGTCATATTTTTTGTTTCGAACACTTAATTGTTTAATTAAATATTAGAATGAGCTGACTGAGAGATGTGAATGTGATACTGCTAAGTCTGACATAAAAAATCCATTCAAAATTTAAGAAGACTGAAAGTGAATCCTTTTCATTTGGAGTAGACTATTAGTGTCCTGATTTCAGATGCTAATATCCTGAACTGATGCTGAAAGACTGTGCTAACTATTACTTTACAAACACTTAGTTACCTGACTGAATATTTAAAATTCATGTTGAAATACATAAAGAAATAATATTTTTTTCAAGCATATCTTATTACTGAGCAGGAGAAATAGAATAAAGGTCTTGTATCTGTTTTTTGAAAAACAGACTTATGAATACAGTGGTACTAGGTTACCTGATATTTGTACTTGATATTTGATGTAACAATTGAGCAATGCCAACTTCCTGTAGGCAGTTTCTTCTGATACAATAATTATTGCAAGGCATAGCTCTAAATTTAGTAGAGGAAGACAATTTTAAAAGAGTAGAATTATTTTTCTTGAATGAATGTTATCACTAAAGACATTTAGAATTTCAGCCAAATGCAACTGAAGGAATAGGATTCTTTTGTCTTCCTGTTTCTCCTATAGTAATGAAAATACAGACTTAGACTGTTGAGTGAGGCAAAATATGTCTAATGCAGAGTTCAACACCCTTTCCTGTGTTTTACTTTGCTTTCAGGAATCAGTTGCAAGTGAATGATCTAATAAGTAGGCTACAGAGTCAGACTGCTCTTGCCTAATCCCCCTCTTACTCAGCTATCTTTTCATTGCTGCAGAGATAATACAACTTCAGCTGAACAGGTGGATCACATCTCTCCTGACTCCTGCACGGATTTATGTGTAGAGTGCATAGAGAATCAAGTCTCTGTAGGCTGACAAGTGGTTTGAATCCAGACCTTTGACTTCCTAGGCAACTGCTTTCATAATAAAAGTATTATAACAGTGTAAGAAAATGATTGTAAATCCTGTCTAGATTTTATAATCAGTACAATTCTTCGTACAAGTGTTGGCTTTCATCTTAAGATGGAAAGAAAGGTGTCCTTTCTGTCATAAGGACCTACCTAGTTTATAAATTCAGAGTTGAGTAGGCACTCAACTGTTTGGATCAGCAAAGAACATATCCTCTTTAGGTATGTGCAATAACAGGATACTTGGGTTTTGGAGTAAGTGCTTCTTGGGACCTTGGCCAAGGATTTTTGGAGAGTGCTCTGGGACTTGGATGCCTGAATCCCATTGAAATTTTACTGTATGGGCAACTGTGAAGTACTGGATTGTACCTTTAAACACTTATGATGTGGAAAACTTCATATGTTTGAGAAGACAAAGATTGTATCTTTACTTTAGGAACAACTTGAAGCCTAGAGAGCTTCAAGAACCTCTCAGAGGATTTTCATTGTACTTTCACTGAAAAGCCTGAATTCAGGTGAGCTATGCATGCCCTGTGTGCCTATGGAAAGTGGGCATGTTTCAAAGAAGTCAGCTGTCAATCATGTCTTCTTCATGTTGCCTGGATGATATTGTCATTAAAACACATAAAACACAGGAGGGGAGATACTAGGGACAACTCTCTATATATTTGAAGTTTGATTTGTGGGGTCATTTGGGGGGTTTTTATTTTTAGGGTTTTTGTTTGTTTCTGTGTTTTTCTTTTTTTCTGTTGTTGTTTGGTCTGAAGTTTAAAGTTTTAACTATAATCTAGCTTTCTCCCACATTGAGCAGGTAACCAGTGTGCTAAAGCAACTGCTGTTTCACTGCAGTGTGAACATAGAAAATAGACTAATTGTAAGTCATTATTTCCTAGGACATATTCTTGGGCTTGACACTCTCCAGCTAATTGGGAATGAGGTAGAACTGCAATACCTAAGTCTAAAATTATGATCCTGAGAATCCTTACCTTATTCTTCAATTCCATACTCCTGACTTATACACTTCTCTCTCTAGTTTTTCTTTTTTAATCATCCTAGAAGCCTCACCATCATGATTTTTCCCTTTCTGTATGGAATATACTGAGAGAGAGGGAAATCTGGAGCAGATAAAAAAAGCAGCTCTTTGAAAGTTTATTGTGGGGTAGCATGATAAGAAACAGAAAAGTATTTTTTGTATAGTAACTATATGGGATTTTGTTATGCCTACTGTAAAACCACAATGATTTATGAGAAGAAGCATTTTAACTACACAACAAGCTAAATGTTTCCCTGTGTGGGATAACACAACACATTCTCAGCTGGCTGAGTCTGCAGGGCCATCTACATTTATCACTCTCATAAACTCCCCTGGATAAGTGCAAAAGCTCCTCTCACCCCCTCTTGCCTGTGGCTTTTAAACAGGAAGGAAGTATCATTTTCTTCTGCCCTAGCACAAAGAGAGCTCTGAGCATCTAATTACAGTTTCTGCGAGCAAATGGAACCAGAAAAGCATTTCCCTGTAACTAAAATGCCTGAGCAGAGCTCGCACTCTCTCAGTTTTCCCAGACTAAGGTTGAAAATCTGCTCTCTAAATTATTCCATTGCTTTACAGAGGAAGTATTAATTACATTACTGCAAATGTAGATTGGGGTGGGATGTAATTACAGGGTCGGCTTTGTGTCTGTTGTCCAACAGAATTAGGCAGGAAGTGTTTGCAATGCCAGCAGTTTCAGGTGTTTTGCAACCTATTATATTTGCTGGTTCTCACCAGGTCTCACAGATGGATCAGGTGGCTTTCTGCTGCCCGATTGTCTGGAAAATCCACAAAGCTGCTATTACTACAGGTTCATGGCTTTTTCAAGGCTGATGGGTTTAGATTTTTAGAGAAGGGAAATAAGAAAGTAAAAATATATTCTTCTCCATTCAGCCTTTGCCAAATTTTGCTTTCTTCCTTTAATCAAAGACTTATTTTTCTGTTTGTTTTCAAGTTTCCTAGTTCTAATCCTCTATTTTTTGCCCATTTTTTCTGCTCCTCTGAGAATGTCTTTCTTGTTATGAGAAGCAAATGGCTATGTGTGCAGAGAAGAAAGCTATCAGGCTCTGCAGCAGGAAAAACAGTAGGTACTGGGTTGCCATGACTTGGCACCACACTGGGACATGCACTTGATTTCCAGTTTAGGGACAGCATGGACTTATTTTCTGTTTTTTTGTGTCTTTCAGGGTAACACCTCTATGTTTTTAGTGCTTGGTGGATACTAGGAAGAAAAGCAAATTCCTGTACTCTTCAGTTTCTGGTACTGTCACCAGGCACAATTTAAGCCTGAGCTGAATGAGCATGTGCCAGAAAAACGCCTGATCATGGTTCAGGAGTGATAGAGAACATTATCTGCGGACACCTTTGATAAAGATTCCTTGTGCAGGAAGGAGAGAGTTGGTTTTTATGGAGACAGGTTGCTCTCTCTCAGTTGAGCTGAGTGCAAATGGGACACAGGTAACTTATTTGTACAGACATGATCAATGAGTTTGGATATATTTAACTTGAGCTCTGAGCAAGTGGCTGTCTGTGTTTAAACATGCTTTCATCAAGAATTTGGGATGACTGTTCATCAGGGAAATAGATTTTTAAGAGGAAATTCTCTGATATTTGACCAGTATTTGCTTCTTCATAAAAACCTATCTGTACTAAAGACTGCTGTGCATGAACAATATTCTCTGGTCTGTAGAAGTCTAAATGAAATAATCTTATCCACTGAAAGCAGATAGAGGGGGAAAGACAGTAAGATTTCTTTATACATTTTCTTTTGGGTCAAACTATGTGGATAAAGATACCACCATTGCCCTCATCTGTGTGTTTCTGCTGTTGCATTCTGTCCAGTGAGCAGCTTCCACTGAACATGTAAGTTTGTCTGACCATGAACAGTCTAACTGAGTTTGCCTGCCTGTTGCAGAAAAGCAGGACAGGGGGTAAATGGCAAGAAGCAACAGCACAGGCTGGGACTTGTAACCAGGCCAACCAACACAGTTATAGATGAAAAAGGAAATAGCAATCACAGTAAAGTCACTGCAGCTGTATATTTTTCTGGCACTATTACTGGCTCTTTTATTTAGAGGTAAAGTCCTAAAAAGAAATATTCTGATATTGTGGTTTTATCCAGTTCTGTAAAACCTTAAGGTCAAGATCAAGGCTCATAAAACATTAATTAGCTTGATTCTTAGTGCAAACATAAGAAAGTTGTGGAATGCTCCAGGTTCACCCATTTCTCTATGGCATTTATCTTTAATAATATAAACATTCAGAATATACCAACATCAATTTGTCATGGCAAAGTCTTTGCATACAGTTTTCAGTTTTCTATGTTAGCAAAGATGGAAGACATATATTAAGTTTCTTTTAGCCCTTAAACTTATAAAAATATAAAAAGATGCCAAAGCAACATGTGCCTTCAAAATTCCTAAAATAGATAGGATAGCTATTACATATGCACAGACCCCATGAATGCCAGCATTTAAGATGTATATTCATGTATATACTGTGACTGGTGTAGAGAAGTGTGGAAAATATTTATATTCATTCTTGAAGAAATGACCTTAATAATTCATTTTGGACTCCACCTCTCCTGAATTACAGTTGCCTCACTTGTGGAGTATTTTCCATATCTTGGAAAGACCCTAATAAATTCTAATACTTTCCTAAGTGTGGAAATAATTAGTAGTATATGATGTCACAGATTTGCAAGCTTTTTTCATAGTTGTGGTTGCAAGAAGCACATATTTCCTTTCTGTTCCCTCATGCTTAGCTGTGCTTTAAATTTCTTTCAGTGACAATTAGGACTTTTTTAGAAAGATGCAGCATTTGTTTCATATGTGCTTGGAACTAACTGGAAAACTTATATGAAAAAGGAATATATCCATCAGATATCAGTGGTAAGAAACAAAAATAGTTTAAGGACTGATACATATTGTATTTTAAGGAATAATTCTAAAGATTACTTTTCTGATTTACCTTGCAAGGCTCATGTTTGATATGAACTAGTACAGCCAACAGATCATCATGCTAAGGTTTTACAGACATTATGTTGATGATAAGGTTTTACAGACATTATGTAAAACATGCTTTTATTCCTAAACAGCTTTGCATATTACTGGAACAAGTTAAAGAATATCTAAGTTATTAAATGTGAGGATTTCACCCAAAGAATGAGGTTTCTAGGGTGAGGATTGCACCCAAATTTAAAGCTGAACAATGTTGAACTTCACTTGGAATGACATTCAGTGGAATGAGGCTGTTTTAGAAGGTTTTTGGTTCAAGCGCAGGTTGGATCTGAACAATCAGGCCTCTCTCCAGCAGTGATTCCAATGTGTGCATATGAGTGCAAGTGAAAACTCACTAAAAAAGCTTAGGGCAGAGTGGGAAAAAGATTAGGAACAAGTGCCATGGGTTAAAGGAATTCACAAAAAAAGTAAAGGCTGTATTCTGATCTGGTCAATATATGTGATGCTAACTGAAAAGAAAAGGCAACCTTCTGTTCATATCTGGCCAGATTCTCATTTTTTTTCACATCTGGAACTTAGTAGAAGACAACTGCAGATGAAAGGGATTAAGCACACACTGTGTTACCTTTTTTAGCATTCCGGAAAGTGGTTATTTAGCAAAAGAACTTGCTGGCTGCTCTGCACACTTCTTTTGCACATGAATTAGTTTTTCAAGTGCTTAAACACTTCCTAAAATTTAAGCAGATGTGAGCTTACTAAACAGTTTCAGGAATGTCAGAAATCATATACATATATACTAAACTTTAAATCTTCTGCATATTTATTTACCTTTTGATACATTCTCCTGAATTCTCTATGAATTTGTAAATTTGTGTTTACCTTTCTCTTCTTGCATTTGGTCTTTTACTCACCCTCTTCCCTTTCTCTCCCCATTTGTCTGACTTGTATTCCTTTCTCTCTTTTTTGGAGGGGTTTGTTTGTTTGTTTTTTGTTTGTTTGTGTGTTTTGTTTATTTTTGTTCTTTTTTCCCCAAAGAATATGAAGTACCTACCAGTTTTTTAGGTTGGGGGTCAATAAAGACAGAGGCACCAGACATTCTAAAATTGTCCACATGGTTCAAAAATGGAATAGCACTGGAATAATAAATAAATAAATAAATAAATAAATAAATAAATACAAACATTAGGAAAATGTGAAAGGATACATGTAACCTGCAGGCTACTAAACAAAGACCATCTTGTGCAAAGTGTAAAGAAAACATAATGACTACAACCTGCCCTAGGGTTTGAAAACAATTTACTGAGAAGTCTTTTGCAGTGGCTAGCTTTGGAGCCATTTCTAATTAGGTAGCAGGTAATTCAAAATCTGCTTAAGTATATTCAATAAATTTCTTTCAGAGTTTCAGTGTTATAAATCTGTCATGATGATTTTTTTGGATCTTCAGGAATTAACAGATCCTAATCTCAGAGCTACAGCACAGTCATAATTCATGACAACGTGTTTCAAAATGAATATATTTTCATAAGAAAACTCCCAAGCTAAACTGGACCTGAGAGATGTGAATAGAGTAAAAAATTTTGAGAGTGATTCACTCCTTGCAATTAGGATACTGTCTTTGTGTTTTGATAACAAAGTACAAAAATGCCAAAAAGCTTTGATTTTAAAGATTCTTTTTGATTTTACATGAGTAAAGTGTAAATCCTCTCAAAGTATCTAACTCTATTCCCCCTTTTAATTTCTAGACTTCAGTCTGCTGCAGTGTAAAATTCAAAATTATTTGGTCTGTTTCCATCTCAATGCAAATTTAGGAAAAATGCACCCCACGTTATGCATGCCTTTCTAGATAAGATATGGCTAGACATGCATAGAGCATCAAAACAACACAGTGTGCTGTTCATTTTCCAGGATGGGGGGCTGAGAGGTCTTGGATGACATAGGTAGTGCAATGTGTATTTGAGAGTTATTGTCACAGACAAGCAAGAATGACTCTGTGGGAAGCCAGCTCAAGTCTGGAAGGACTTTTGAGCTCAGTGTCCAAAATTAGGCAAGCATGTATTGAGCTAACCTTGGAAACAATGAATCTTTGTTCATGTACCATGTCACCATAGCAGGGGATTTTTCTGCAAAAATGGATGCACTGCCCACAGGTAATGGACCTGTGGGCATTAATTCAATTGTATATATAAATCTTATATATTGTATAAAATAACAACATCAATTATACCTGCTGGCCTATTTCAGTGAAAGTGCCATGAATGTGTGTACAATGGAGGCAGCTGAGTGTGGAATGGAAGCTGTTTGGAATGAAGAAGATGAAGATAATTGTAAATTGGACAGGCAGACTGAAAGTAAGACAATTCAAAGACAAAAGAAGGAGAAGGAAACAGCAAATTATTTAACCAAAGAGTACTTCCAAGTTTCAAGAGAAGGGAATTTACAGCCTTGGAAAAGACAAAAAGAAGAATTGAAAACAATATGTAGACAGAGCTGTTCAGAACCTTAAAGGACAATGAATTTGTGGCACATAATTTAAATGCAGAAGAGAGAGAAAAAGATTGTTGTCTAAGTCCTGTTAATACTGACCTGTTGGTAAAACTTCTAATTCTGACTTTTTTTGCTTTTAAAGACAGTTAGAATGGTTTTAATGTGGCAGTGCTACCTCCCCTAAGATCTTTTTCTTCTAGGAATGCATCAATCCTCCGGTGAGTTCTGAATTGCCAAGTGTCCATGAGGTTAAAATTTTTAGTTCCATCCTGCATTGGTGAGTAATGTTTGTCAGGTATACACCTGAATTAAGAGGGAGGAAAAAACCCAGCAATTGTATTATTCAATTGAAGTAACTTAAAAAAAAATATAAAAATATAAAAAGGCAATACACCCAAATGATTTTTTTTTTTTTTTAAGAAAGAGAACATCTAGACAATTGTGCTTTGCAAAATGGATTGCACGTTGACAGACAGCAAAGTGTTTTTCAGATACTCTTCATCTTTTTTACCTTTCTCTTATTCCAAGAGTAGAGTACACTCTGTGTGTTTCTCCTATGGGTAAACTCAAAAAAATATTCCTAAAACTGTTTCTAGAGCCTCAAAGAACATTCCTACTGTCTCTAGAAAAAGCAGACATGTCCACAATGATATGAATATAAACATTGAACATCACAATGGATAAAAAAGAAAGTCATTCTGAGAATAACATAATGAGATTACAAAGAAAGAAAAAACAGTGTGTGTCTAAACAGATGGCAGCTGTTTCACTTGTACCTTCCAGGGCTATATTGTCAGACACATGTGAATGGGAGCAGCTGTTCTGCTGCTATCAACATCCCATCTGATGCTGTCTGTCCTTATGAATTTTTGTGGTGATTTTGGCCTCCCTGAAGAGAAAATTCTTAGTATATTTTGTTACTGTGAGCAATAGTGGACTCTGTTTTCTTTCTCTGAATATTCTTCCCCTCTATAAGCTCTTCAAGCCCATCATACTGTCTCAGTTCCAACTTCTTCCATCTAATTTTGTCCCCAATCCCTTCATCATCCATCTCAGATGAAGAGATGATGCATGTATCAAGATTCCCATCTCAAGGCTGGAAGCTGCAACAGGGTGTCCTTAATTTTTTTGGATTGCAGCATGCTGAAGGCAAAGAAATTTCCCAAAATGGGATTCAAATCTTGATTCAATTGCCTTCACATGCAGTTCCAGTGCCATTTGAACAATCCTATTATATTTGGCCTGGCCTCCAGCTACTCTGTGGAAGACTCAGGTTTTGCACTCACACTGTACCACATCTATGGGCTTAATTTCAAATTCTAAAATACGTGAGAATGATTCAAATGGTACTGAGAACTGAAGTGGGCCTGAGCCAAGTCCTCAGTATAACATCAGGTGTGTCATTGAGGCATATCTGTGCCAGATGTTTTCAATTTTTTAGCTTTCTCTTTTTCTTTGGCCTAATGTGTAATATATGGTGGAAGACATTTAAGGTTTGTTCACTAACCTGGTAGTGCTAGTGCTTCCTCTATAACCTTTGTCAAAAAAAATCTAGTAAGTGAGAAAAGTTAATATTTAAGAAGAGGCACTGGAAATACAGGACTCCTGAAATGCTTCAGAGCTATAGGTGTTGCATTGCAGAGTCACCTGGAAAGGAAGAAACATGGACTGATATTCTTGAAACAGAGAAGGAAAGAAAAGCTCACTGTTTGAGTGAAAGGCTTCATCACTTCAGTTTTACAGTGATCATTATCCTCTTTAGCATCTTTTACCAAAAGAATGAGGCCCTTGTAGCTCTTTAAAGGAATGCTTTCAGATGATTACACTCAGAAATTTATTTTGAGTAAAAATTAATTTTGTGAATAATTTTGAATAAAACCTTCAGTGGAGATTTGCCTAGGTTTTGGAGAGAGGATGTGCTATTTAGAATAATTCTTTGAATTTCACGTTCCCATTGTCTGATTTCATACAGCTTCTTTATTGAAACACAGAATTTCCTGTTATAATACTTGAATGTCTCATGGGAAATTTTAATGGGTTCTGAATCCTGTTCTGAAATTGCCCACCAGAATGACAAATGCAGAACCTGAAAAGTACATTTAGAGGATATATTTGTCTCTGGACCCTTCATAATTGCCCTGGTCATGCATCACAAGCAGAATCTCAATAATTGAATCAGAGCAATTATGGGGAAAAATACTGACAGAAAAAAATTCTACTGGAACCATCTAATTGAGATAATCGTTTTGAGGCATTTGGGGAAGGATGTATCTATAACAAAATTAAAATTGTTAATGTTAGAGATAAAATTATAAATGAGTTTTCTTTGGAAATCCTTGAAAATATAATTGAAGATGTGAATAATCAACTGTACAAGTTGAAATATTTTATTTATGGTAGCTGAGCTTGAAACTGGTTCACTTAGCTTTTACTACAGATTGCATTGTAAGTTTGAATCCATATCTCATCACTGCCTGAATGACTGCAATTGTCATTTGCCAAAGCATGGCTATGCTATGATAGTGAATGATGTCACCTCATGGAATAGAGTCTGTTGACAAAATTAAGATCTCTGGGGGTCATGTTTCAATCTCATGAAAACCTTTGATTTTGAACTGCTCTACCTACAGGTAGAGTAGGTTGAAATGGTGCCTGGGTCATGATCAAAACATCAGCGGAGAGGGAATCAAGAGATGCCCTGCTAGGTCACTCAGTCTGGACAATCGGAGATTAGCTTCGTAGGCACAGCACACCATGGTTGTGCTTTGGTGCAGACTTCATCACTGACAGTAAATGTATACCAAGGGTACAGTGAGGTAGTTAAGACACAAACCAAAAATATTAGAGAATGACAAAGTATGAGCTTGAGGCAGCATTCTCACAAATTTTAAGAAAAGCTGTCTAGATGGTTATTGTCAGCTCCATTTGGAGCGGGGAGGACTGTCCCGATGAAAACCAAGTGGAAATTGAAATGTTTTAATAGCACCATTGTCAGGAAGGAACTTACTGGGTCATAAAGACTGATCTCAGTAGGCAATTGATCCTAAACAAAAACGTAAATTAATTTATGCTAGATGCGATCTGTGTACATCATCAAATTCAAGCTCAAGTTTCAATGCCATCTTGAAAATTAAATCTATTTATAAACACATTTTTATTGCACTTAGTCAAACTCGCTCTCAAAATTGCTTCAGGACATATATGAGCCAAAGCTGATCTTGAACCTTTGGTTAAAGTTCAGAGATTCTTTGGCTTAGATATGGTTAGAGATCTAATTCTAATTCCAAAATTATTCTATCTGTGACTGTATTTATTACCTCACTGTGTCAGAGTTCTATTTTGTTTCTTCTCTATTTTATCCTTTATTTATATATGGAGAGCAGCCATACCCCCTCTCAATTTTTATTTTTCAAGATTTAACAAACATTGCTCATTTTAGTTTCTGTTCATATGGTAAAGTGTACCTTCCTGATCTTTTTTTCCTAGATCTCCACCCTCCTCTGCATCTGTTCTTTTTTAAATTCCTCTTTATTGTACACAGTTTTTCATAATTCCTTTTATTACGTTCTCCAAGAGCGGTCTTTATATCTCATTTCAAGGGAAAAGTCCATCATGAAATCCCAAGAATATGTGTTTTTTGCTGTTGTTTGTGTAAATCAACCTTTTAATCTGAAAATTGCCAACCAGCTCTAAACTCTGGCACTCTCTGTATTAATTAAACAAGACTGCTGGAACAAAACTAACAAACCAACCAACCAACCAACCAAAAAAATCCTCTAAAACTAAAACCCCACATGCTTTTCCTTTCATTAAAGACTGTAAGCACTAGTGTTGGGAGAAAGAAAAAAAATATCTGATTGTATTTCTGTCATGGAAAATATGTGTTTACCTAAAAATATTTTCAAAAGCCAAATGGATGGGCAGAATAAGAATGTTACACCCATACTTGAAGAAGTTTCAGACCTGGAAGACATGAGGGGATGATCAGCCACAGTCATTCTTGGCTAAATTGCCAGTTCCCTGTGATGAAAATGACCTAATCTATGTCTGACATTCCCTCTGTGTAGTAGAAGATTTCAATCTCCTGTCCTATATTTGGGCCTACCTAGATTCTAAGGACCAAGGAACAAAGTAAAATAATTTTGGAACAGATGACAATAATTTTGGGCTATAAAGCCGCAGATGAGAGCAAAGGTTAACCAATGTACTGTTGAAAAGGTTAATGCTTCCTTTTAAACATATGGCCAAAAGAGTATTAATTTTAAAGGCATTGTTCTTATCTTTGTCATATTATCCTACTTATACCTTGTAATAAAATATTCTTACATGCTTAAATATTGTTGGATGGCTTCTCAGGTATACTAAATTACCTGAGGAGCAGTTTATGGAGCAAAGGTTTTACACTTTCAAAGTCAATACTATTACACCTCCGTGTTGGAGGTGTCTTGACAAATATGTATGCGAGACCGTCTGACACCATTATCTGTGATATTATGTGACTAAAGTAGGTGAGCCAGGCTTTTCCTGTCAGCTTCATGTTGAAGAGTAAGATGAAATGCTGGAATAACTGAATGTAATTTTACCTGGTTGTGCCCTCTTAGGTTACTTGTTAGTTTTGCTCTATGTGTTTATTGGCCAGTATGGCTCTCTACCTCCCTTAATGCAAACTCTCATGTTCTTTCCTTTATGCTTCCAACCACTTTTAAAGGCCAAAACCTTACAAGTCTTCCATTCATAGCCCAGCAGGAGTTTTGATTTATGATAAAATAAATCAAAGTGCTCTCATCAGGAGGGTAGAAACTTATGATAAAATGATTCTTCCAACTCCACTGACACAGAGCCAATTACAGTATTTTTCAAATTTTAAATTGCATGTAGTACTTGTTAAAATTGAACCTCTCATTTTTCAAATGTTACCTAAATGTTTTTTCAGTTGTCTGTGGTAATAATTGTCAACCAATTTATTTAATATATTTATTTAATATTCTCAACTTTAGAAATAATTCTTCATTTGAACAGATAGATTTTTTAAAATGCTGTAGAATATACTTTTTGCAAAAAAATGAATAGAAATTCTGTTCCCTTATTAGTGAAAAAAATTAAAACTTCCACATATGAATTGCAAAAAAAAAAGGTAAACATTTCACATTGTAGAGTAGCATCTGGCTAGTTTGACACACACAAATCAACATGAAGGACCCAGTGTGAACCTCCTGCCTCCTCCAGAAAAGAAACTGACCACATTTTCTCTCTGCTCCAAATCCATGGATGGCGAGATTGGCTAGGTAAGCCAACTAAATGTGCAATTTACTATTGAGATTCATAGCTTAGACCTTCAAAAAATACTGATGATGTCACAAAATCTCCCATTCTCAGGATATAGAGGGAGCTGTGACTTTGTAATGAAGTGATACTCTGTCATCAGGGGCTGTCCATAATCAGTCCCCGAGCATATTAAAATTGTTCCTCTGAACTTGTGCATGGTAAGAGTGTAGTACTGTAGGGGAATTATCTAGTTATTAATGAAAATTCTGGGCTGGAATTTTAAATTCGTTTCCCATCTTCTTTGTGTGTGCATATGTGAATGCGAGACCACGAGAAATATTATTATAGTATTGGAGCAAATGGATTTAGGTGCCTGTAGCAGACTATAAAGTGTGTGCGCACAGGAAGATATGCCAATGAGATCAACAGCCAGTGTTTCAGTATTTTCTTAGAAAAAAATATTAAAATTTCTTGGCTCAGCATGGTGAAACTGAAATACATTGGCCTAGTGAAATGTGCAGCTGGAGAAATTTACCAGGACTGTGTAACAGAGAACAGGAGAGAAGCAGACAAATTTGCTTCTTTAATACACATTTCTGCTGGACATTTTTTCTGTCATTAATCACTGAGGCCAATAAGAATAGGTTTTTACCAATTATTTGGACAATATTGTATTTTGAGTCACACTAGAGGTATGTGATATTTGAATCTCTTTGGGTCAGTGTATCTCCTTAAATCCTCTTTGGTAAGATACACATAAATTTAGATTAGATATCTTGCTCACATCTAACTTCTCTTTACAGTTTATAAGGATAAGCTGGTTACTTCAGGCAATGTTTTACCCTGAGCATTATAGGTACCTGTCTCAAGGTAGTAAAAGCCTCTCTCTTGGAGGCTCCTCTTTTGAAAGCACCTGTTTTTCAGTGGGGATCAGGGCCCACACAGCTAAAGTCAACCAGTGGTTAAGTCCAGAACAGAGGGGAGGTGCTCTGCCTTGCCTTAGGTGTAAACAAAGATCGAGCCTTTCACAAAATCCCAAATACCATGAGGTGGTCATAACTGCTGAGTGTTGGAAAGCTCATTTGCAGTCTTGAACATTGCTATTTAGAATCACCCCAGAGAAGGAGAATGAACTATGAACACCACAAACAGTTAGGTGTAAATTCAGCAGCTGTACCGGCCCTCTCATCTCTCTGTGAATAAGTGGTCCCAAAATATTAAAAAGGAAGATATATTGCAGTTGGGAAGCACTCACTTCTTGACACATTGTTAGCATGAAATGAAAAATCTAGGTGCACAGGAGGGAATGCTTCAGGGACTGACTTACAGCTCTATACCAGTGTCCTGTAAGTTTGTCTTGTTTCATGAGCTGCCATGAAGATAAAGATTCAGCATGGGCCAGACTAACTGGTCATCCTTTGTTTCGAGAAAGTTACCTTCTCCAGAAAGATACCAGTCACAGCTGTCATACATCAAGGACATAAATGATGGTTCCATCTGGAAAATTAAAGCCAAAGTTTTAGTAAGAGATCATAGAATGAAATTTAAGGAACCTCTAATTTTTTTAGCTTCTTTCCCTGTAGTGTTGAGGATTGAATTTAATGATCCATATCTGAAGGACATGCTTGAGGGTGACAAGGTCAGAATGAATTTTACATGTGGTACACAGATTTGAAATGACTCTTCTTAACCATGGAATGAATGATCTATTCAACTTCCCTCAGCAGCAAGGCTGTAGTAGCAGATTTTCCTGCTGTTCAGGTATAATTACAGAATCACACAGGTGGCATTAAGTCTTTCTCTAATTTAGTGAAACAAAAATTCTTCATGTTTCCCCAAAGCCGAGTATTTTGTTTCTTTATATTTCTTCTTGGAAACAAAGCAAAACAAAGCCAGAGCAAAACTAAGCCTTTTCTTTGTTTGTGGAGAATGCCTTACATTTTGTGGTGTTTTGCCTACAGGAAAATTTTCATGCAGGAAAAACCCCCCAAACCCAACTTTACCAAGACAAATTTTTTGTGTTTGTTGTAAGCTATTTGTATGCATATGAACATGTGGTTCTTGCTGAGTATTTACCCACGTATGACTTTAAACGTGCTTCCTGTCTTTTATTTTTAAATATATGTTCAATGTTGGAATCTGAGGCACAGAGTGTGTGCCTGTGTCTCTTATACCAGGCTCTGACATCCAATAAACCATTGAATTTCATATAACACCATTAAAACCGTTGTTAAAGTTAAATAGAAAAGCTAAAAGTGTGAGTGTGTAGATTATTGAGTTTTCTTAAGTCACTGGGTGAAAAAGTTAAAGTTTAGAGTTTAAGCTAGTTTAGAAAACAGAAGACAAGACGGGGGATTTAGGGTGTTGTCTCTTTTCCTTCTTCTTTCTTCTTCATCTTCTTCTCCTAGAGGTTTTTGGGTAGTAAGTGACTGGATAGAGAATGCCACAGTGCAGCACAGAGGTGATGGGTCATTGGGCCATTAAGAAAAATAATATACTTGTCTATTGTTAACTGGGTAAGAATAAGTATAAAGATAAAAGAACTGTGTGGTTCAAGGCCATTTTGTGCTATTAAAGCCAACTTGAGCCAGGCTATGGGGAGTTGAACTTGTGCAAAAAGTCCAGGGAGGACTGCCAAGTCTTTTAATTATATATGAATAAACACGAGAAACAAGAAGCAAACAAGCCTTTGGAGAATCTTTCCTGAAACAAAACTGAGATAAAGTGAGGGAGTATCCCAAGAGAACACAGCCCTGAAGAAACCAAAGTACCACAGCAACAAGTAATCAAACAATGTAACAACAAGTAGTAGTAGAAGTAATACAATATTCAAAATATTAGTTTCGTCACATACTTGTCCTTTGATGCACTAGAGCCACACCAGAGATGTTAAGATTTTAGGGAAAAAAGCAAATCATATTCTATTTCCTTTTTTCTACTTATATCACAGACTTTGATTTTCAAAAGCTTAGCCTGTCTCAATAGACTTGCAAATAGTGGTCTCGATCTTAAAACTGCACATCAACTATTTGTGTTCTCTTCTTTCTACAATGTGGATAAGAAGTGTTTATGCCAAAAATTTGAGAGCTTTGAGTTTATTGAACAAGAAGTTTAATTGTTCTGAGTACATTCAGTGCTTGAGGTAAGTATGACTAACTTATTTGTCTAAATCAATCATTTGTTATGAAATAGAAAAAGAGAATTTCTCATTTCACATGGAAATATGTTGGTCTTTTTCCTTGAGGCAGGAGCAATTTTGTACAGACAGGAATTTTTCTCAATGAAAGCATCTTAGAAATGTACAGAGATTATGATAGTTATATATCGTTCATTTAATTCTTTCACTTCTTTGTATAACTACTATATAAATTCTGTGTGCAAAATCTGTCTATATACATGCATAGGTTTCTTTTGCGTTTGAATTTGTTCTGTCCTCAGTTTCAGTTTTGTTCATGGTTTACGATCAAATCTTTGAGTAGATTTTTAGAAGTGTAAGTCATAAGTAAGTTGTCCCTGACATAAACTCTGGCCATGCCTGAAGGACAATGGAGTTCCTAGAAAACTGATGAACTGGCAGGTTTGCACAATGTCAGGTGGAGATGTATGCTCAGACCCTAAAAGGTATATATCAACGTTCCATTTTGTTGCTGAGCTAACAACCATATCTCTCAACAGCACTAATTAATGTAGACTCAGTATCATGTTCATGATATTTTTTTTCAGTAACAAAATTAGATAAATGGGTGCTAATTTGTGGATTTTCAAGCCACATTCCATTGCTATTATTCAAAGCCTTCTAAATTGCAGTCTAGATAAATCTGTATCTTTTAACAATGTAGCAGAGATGCTGCTAAAAATCACCTTTTTAGAGACAGCTAGCTCTACAATTTTGGGCAAGTCAACCTGCAATCTGGAACGCTGTAGTAAAACCCTGAACTCATTATGGGACCCAGAAGAACTGGGAAGACAGTGAAAATGCCATACTTTTATAATTCTATTCTTAAACTAAATTTTATGAGGCTTCTCCAAGAACATACGAAAACTAAAGCTAAAAAAAAAAGCAAGACCAGAATAAAAACTGAAGATGTGGGGTGTTGTTTTCTTTTCCCTAACTGATCCAAAGAGCAAATGTAGGGAGTTACTGTGGAGAGCTGAAGCCAGTGAATATTTTTTTGAAAGAGATCTGACAATAATTTGCAAAGCACAACTGAGGGGAAAAAAACAACCAAATTAATTCCAAGTTGCTTTCTGCTTTCTCATTTATAGAGATAATTACGTATCGCTTTGCAATTCAGAATAGATCAAAGGCTGTTCAAACTTGGACTGGCTAGTTAGGGCTCCTGGGAGGCTGCTTTGCCCTTCTGGGGCAGAGTGTGTGATGGCCACATCTCTGACACCCCTGTGAGCAGGGATGCACACAGCAACACAGGGTGTTACCGCAGAAGGTCTATTCTGTTCATTACAAGGAAAGTGGAAGCTGCTCAGAAAACATTGCTTTTGGCCAAGACATTTAAAGTTAGGCTGGCCTATGAATATATATATCTCCCTTAAAAAGGAACACTTATCTTCCTATTTGAGGCAATTTAGACAAATATTGTGTTGTGAGAGTAGTGCAAACAGGACCTTAGCCTAGGGTATATAAATGTACTAACCACACATAAGTGAAACAGATAGTTCTTCCTTCCTCTGTGTAATGAAAAGCTGAAGGTCTGCCAAAAAAAAAAGTTGAATTGCCAGAAATTCTGTCAATGTGAAGGCATCTTTCCGCCTGTAAATCAACTACACATTTAAATTACTTCCTTTCATAATCTATTAAAATGGTTTTGGCACAGTTGTTCTTTGTGCAATGTTTATTGCATAATTTCATTTCATTCTTGGTCAACAGTTTTTACTATTAAGTCTCAAATGCTGTTGAAGGGGAGTATGAATCTTATTCTGTGACTTACAAAAATGATCTGAGTGAGTAGAAATAGGTTTTTAAAGTGGAATAGAGAGTATTATAATGAATATTTAATCCACTAGATTTGTCAGGCATTAGGACATGGTTTGAAAAAGATTGTTTTCATGCAAAATGAACTACTTTCTAAATTATCTGTTGATAGTAAGGGTGTGCATGAAATTCACTCATCATCATTTCAAATTACATGAACCTGCAGTTCATCAGGAAATGGTGACTTTTAGTCCAAAACTGCTGAAACATTAAGTCTGAATTCATAAAATGTTCTAGAAGCAATCAAAATCATTAAGACTTCTGTTGCTAGGCTAAAGACAACGCATATGAATAGAATGGAAGTTATAAAACATTGTAAGACTGTTAAATTCAGCATTTGGAAGGAAGAAACTGTTTGCAAAACCCATAAAATGTTTTTGGCAAAATATCTATTGCACATTACATGTAGCTAGAGCTAGCCAAAAAACCACTAAATCATTAAGAGTCTAGATTACTTTTCTGTATAAATTTCTGTATATTCTGTAAATGTCTGTATATTTAAAAGTGCATTGTAAACAAGGATTGCCCCTTCCTCCCCACCTTCCTCCACACCTTTACATTTAAGACGTAAAAGAAGGAAAAAAATTGCTTGATACATTGTCAGTTATGCTTATAATACAATGTACACATTAATCCCCAAAAAATAAGGAAATTCCCAAAACGGAGAAAATGAAGGTTGCTGGGCTCTCTCAGGCCCTGCAAAATTTTTGAATCCATCTGCATCAAGACTTGTGCAGGTAAGGAAATGAAAAGTTCAACTTACCTGTCTGAAAATGAAGAAATGAACCTATTGACTACTATTGCAATTCAATATTTGCCAGTTTTTGGGAGTTACCAAGGGCCATTGGTTTTCAGCCTGCTGATACCCAGTCTTTACTGGTGCAAGGGATGGCTCGTCCCAGGCTGCAATACTTTTTGCCTAGTTAAAATGTGCCATAATTAACAGATAAGAAAAATTATAAGCCTGATTACAGCTATCTTGAGTGTTGGTGGAGGAATTGAAGTAAATTAACAGATTGTCACTATTGAGGGATGTTACAAGTGCCCATTGTTTCCAGCAGCTCCAGCCTGTGTCCCCTCTGTTCCTCTCTGCTGAAGTCTACTTAGGACATGTGTGGCTCTGCTCAGGCTAAGGGTTTCATCTGCTGCCTTCCCATTTGAAAATCCAACCAGTAAAGCAACTGAGCAATATCCCAGAGACACACAGAGACATGGACACTGGCACAGATGGCCACACACAGGACAGACAGACAACCCTGTCCCCTTCTCCTCTTGGGCTGGCAGAGGCAGAAGGCCATTAGCGCAGCACACAGGACTCCCTCCACTCAAAAGCACGTGCACATTCAGAGATTCCCCCAGCACCAATGTGGCACTTCTGCCAGCCTGGCACTCACTGTCTGGCCCAGCTTGGACTTTACTTTTCATATTCACATCTATCTAAGTATCAGCAGTGTTTATCATTTTTTATCTTAAAATAATTTTTATATGTACTTAACAAAACAACATAGCATATAGGCAGAACACTGTCTCTGACACTCAATCTGTGCCAGTATGTTCTAATATATACTACTTCAGAGGGGCTTTCACTTACAGAAGACCAAGATATGATTTCCTTTGTACATATCTGTGAATATCAGGGAGAAGAAAAATCATGATTCGTAAGAGCACGCAGTGGGAAACATGCCAGAGTTCAAGTTTGGAGAATACTCTCGGGGACATGGTGTGATTTTTAGGGATGGTCCTGTGCAGCACCAGGAGTTGGAGTCCATGGTCCTTGTGGGTCCCTTCCAACTCAACATATTCTGTGATTCTGTGATTCTGTGAAACAGGAAATCCTTCCCACAGAGTGTCCATGACAGAAGACACACAGGAGAATGATGCAACATGCCCATGAGGCCAAGGGGACTGAGTGCAAATGTTTACACAGGTCCACCCAGCTGCTTGTCCTGATTGAGTCTGTAGCTTCTGCAGCTTTTCCTCTGTTCAAGTGAGAGAGAAGAGTTGTTCAAGTGAGACAGCTTTAGCAACTGGAAAGGCTGTCAAGCATTGGAACAAGCTACCCAAGGAAATGGTTGAGTCACCATCCCTAATGTTATTTAAAAGATATGTACATGTGGCACTTAAGAATTATATTTAGTGGGAGTGCACTTTTAAGTGCTGGGTAAATGGTTGAGCTCCATGGTCCTAGAGGTCTATTCCAACAGAAAATATTCTTTGAATCTATGTAGCCATTCCTGAGAAGACAAAATAAAAACCAGCCAGTTTTAACATAGGAAAGATAATTCATTTAAAGACAAATATTTTCTCTTTGAGGACAACAAATCAAAATTTCATACAAGATATTTTATTTACTTGATTAGTATAAATTTAAATCACTCTGTAGAGTATAAAATGGCAACAAATACCACATTTATATTTTAGTCAGTCCTGGCTCACTGATGCCTGGTTTCCAAACTCTGACATTTGTGATCCAAGATGATTTTAGTTAGACACATGCAGCAGTGCAAAAACTGATGTTGATATACTTACAGTCAAATAGCAAGGTATACTTAGGACTTATTAGTTTCCAAATACACAATTTCCCTTGGCTGCAAGCTCAGCTTGTTCCTGCTGTGAGCAATTTCAAAAGCAAAAATCTGTGCTTGTGGCTGGACTTAAAATTCAAGTTGCCACTTTTGGCTCACACATGGGCATTTAGTACCCTTGGAGTCTCATTCTAAATTAACTTGCGTTAAAAAAGGAATAAAACCAGATTATAAGGGGAAATATTAATGAGTTTCCTTTTGTAACTGGCTAAATTTCTCTCTGGGGCCTGGTATGACTAACACGTGCTGACTGAAAATGGGTCTAAGCTGCAAGAGTTTCATAAAGTATTTTTTGAATTGAACCTGTTAATTTCAGGCAAGATAAATCCAAAGATTTTGTTTAGCCCACTAGAGATATACAAATACCATAGTTCTTTCTATGATCAGTTCACAACTGGTTTCCAAGCAGCTTTGTTTGCTCTGGTCTATGGAACTGTGCTTTGTATGGTACCATGACACTGTGGGTGCCATAAGAAATTTTGATGCTGAAAAGTTGGAGTGAATTTTTCCATACAGATCTGCTGTAAAGTGTAGTATGTGGAAGATTTATTTATTTTCTTATTTATATGTGGGAAAACAGATCATACTTGAAACCTTACTTCAGGAGTTGGCTTTGTGCCGACACATAACAGAATCATATAATGAGGCATGAATGCCTAATCCAAGTCAGTTCAAAACCTGAATGACCATTATGAACTGATTTCATAATTTTTGGGCCCTACATTTGTCGGTAGAATACTTGTGGTGAATTATTTCAAATAACAAAAATAACTGAAGAAGATGATAATTGTGAAAAGTCCAGAAAAAAAAATAATTGTAATATTTGTTAATAAAGTTACTAACTGTGTTTGAGTTGCTAAAATTGTGTATTTCAAGAGGTGTCTGAAACAAAGACAAAAGACAGAGGTTACAATTTGATTAATGACTTAAGTAGCGCAGAATGATATTTTTAAACTCAATTCCTTGAAATCAAGCACAATACATCAATTTATTACACTGCTTCTTAGTTTACTGAAAACTAATATGCACTTCTGAGGCTTCCAAAAATATTTTCCTTTGAGGATATTTGATGCATTAATGCTTTAGGAAAGGTGAGGCATGTGTCCCACAAATTATCACTAAGTGAAGACTGAAACTCTCAGTTCAGCAAGAACAAGTGTTCAGCAAGACATGAGTAATTTATGTAATGGCTGAATACATTTTTATCCTGCCTTGATAAAATTATAACAGAAAGAGCTTCCCTGCTGACATTAACAGATGTTACTGTAGATAGTTTTCTTAAAGGCAGACTGGAGGCAATCATCAAGGAGACAGGTTCCATCTACCACAAGCAAAGATTTACTTTGCCCATCAAAGATTGAAAAAGGATATTGCTGTAAACAAGTTTCATTTAAAAGTCTCCATTATTCTCAGTTTGCTAAAACTTCTTCCTCATCCTGGTTATCCTATGTCCTTAACATATAAAAATAATTCTCTTTTACGTTATTCGTAGAGAACTCTGGCCCAGAAATTCGGTGATGTAGTCTCCTATGTTTCTCTGTACACTCATATGTCTGTCATAATTTTCATCCTGGACTCTAGAATAAGCACCCTGAAAACTGTTGGTTAAGACATTTAAAATCTGAATTGATCCATACTGCACATTTTTATCTACCTCTAATATTGGTTTCAGGGACAAAACAAACAAAAAAACCCACCAATATAACCTATCTGCCTATTTAGCAATAGTAGCAGGGATGGACTCTGCAGAAAACTGCACACACTGGAAAATAAATGAGTCTACAACAACTCATTTGGCAGATCCTTTGACCAATGACTGGAACTAATGGGTTCAGTGTTGGAGTTACTCAGCAAGGGTTCCCTCCTATAGGTTTCAAGCTATAGCAAAGGAGCATTGACCTTGCCTCAAAATTAATTGTAGACATTGGAGCAGAAACGTGTAAGTAAACTTATTTCTTACTCAAGGGAACCGAAAAGACACTGGTGTGAGGCCTGAGGACACTGCAGGCAATGTTCTTGTAATTTGCAAAGGCCTTCAACATTTCTTTTGATTGTGTATGTGAACGTGGTACTTTTTGAAAGTGTCAAGCTGAAATTCTTGGTTTGCTATTCACAAAAATGAGATTTATGGTTGAACAGGGAAGTACTTTCTTCACATTTATGTCTAAAAGAGGCTGGCTGCTAAAAAAATTAGATGTTGGGAAAACTGTTTTCTATAACAGTTTAAACCCAGATGACATCTAGTCAGAGAATATAACTCAAACATGGCTGTCTTGTAACAAGTATAACAGTAAAAAAGAAAGGGCTTATATTTTCAACAAACTCTGAACTCCTTTTCACAGGGGCAGAAAAGGTTTTAAGGGCATGAACACTCTTTGTTGCAAACTGGACAAGGACATTTTGTATAAGCAGTTGACAAGGAGTAGAATTTTGTCAGCCATTGTCAGTCTCTAGGGCAGTGAGAAAGACTTAGCAGAGAGGTTTAATACATTATTTGGTCTTTAGTTTAGACTGTGTAGTGTGGTGTTTTGCTTTTTTTTTTGTTTGTTTTTTTTTTTTTTGCTGTTGTTTGTTTGTTTTGGTTTCTTTTTAATATAATTTATTTATATTTTTTTCTGATTTTCAATGTGTCAAATCAGCATTGTCTTCTGTTTATTCTTGACCACACATTAAAGTCTTTGTAGGCTGGGTAATTCCAGAAGTCAGTAACAGAATTTTTTTTTAATGACTAACAAGCCCAGGAAGGCCAGGATAAAGCCTAATGTAAACAACTACATCTGATCTGTGGAAAGATGTAGAAGTCTTTAGTCAATGGAGAAAAATATTTAAGGAAATGTTTGGTCTCACCCTAAAATGCACTGCTATTGATGAGTAATACAATAAAGCACAGTTTTTTACTATTGTTTGTGATATATTGTGTATATAGAACATAGTGAGAAGAGTTCAGAATACAGAGTGAAGAAATCTATTTTAGACAAGAATCCAAGCCTTCATATTTCATACCTTAGTTTATAAACATGCTTACAGAGATAGGTAAATAAAAGCTGTAGGATAGATTATAACACAGTTAAAATATATTAGTGTGGTTCTGAAGTTTTCATATAAACTATATTATAAATTATTTAAAACATGAAAAGAAAATTTAAAAATGAAGGCAAATTAAAATTACCTAAGGACAGCATTAATAATGTAAATGTATGTGTCTGGTGCCATTTAAGATGTCTTGGGGTAAAAATTAGGAACAGGTTTTATGTTGCTTGACAATTTAAGCAAATGAATTTTACTCTGAATGCTTATGTTCACACAACAGGATTCTGCTACAGAGATGAGGCTCAGCTTGCAAATGGAGGCATCTACATTTCATTACACCTCAGCTCTTATTTTACCCAATGGAGATATGGTCAATAGGACATTACAGAAAAAAGTCAATAGAGTCTGAACAACAGTACATCTTCATAAATCAGGAACTTAAACTCAGCAAGCCAAATAGCTCTCTAGATTTCATTGAATTTACTCACTAGGTCTACTGCATACAGACATCCTGATTGAGAACTGTGTCTTTTCCTGCCTCATTTGAATGCCTTGGATAACATGGATTGTCTCAAATCTCTTTAAACACAGACAGCCCAAAACCTGAATCGAGCTTCTAAATTTAGATTATTTAATCTCTGAGCTGAATCCCATTGGAAAGTGTGATGGATACCCAAATGATCAAAGATATACAATTCTTAATTGTAATTACACAACAACAACAACAACAGCACTAACAGAATGGATGTAATTAAGGAAGTATTTTAAATTGAAGAAATCTACTGCTTTTTTCCAAGTGTTGTTTTCATATGTTTCCAAGTGTGCTTGTTTTGGCTGGGGTAGATTTAACTTTCCTCACTGTACTTGTTCTGGGGCTGTGTTTTGGATTTGTGCTGAACACAGGGCTGATAATGTAGAGATGGTTTTTTAATTGCTGAGCAGAGCTTACACAGAGCCAAGGCTTTTCCTATTGCCATGCTGGTGAGAAAGCCGAGGGTGCAGGGGGTGTTGGGAGGAGACACAGTTGGGACAAGTGACCCAAATTGACCAAAGGAGTATTCCAGACCATGTGATGCCATGCTCAGTATATAAAAGAGGGGGGAGGGGGGAAAAAGGAGGAAGGGGAAGATATTTGGAGTGATGGTATTTGTCTTCCCCATTCACCAGTACACATGATGGGATCCTCCTCTGCTAGAGATGGCTGAACACCTGCTTGTCCATGGGAAGCAGAGAATTAATTCCTTGTTTTGCTCTCCTGGTGTCTGAGGCTTTTCCTTTCCTTATCAAACCATCGTTATCCCAACCCACAAGTTCTCTAGCTTTCACCCTTCCAATTCTTTCCCTGATCTGCTTGTGGGGGAATGAGCAAATAGCTGTATGGTAATTGGTTGTTGGTTGGAGTTTAAACCATGACACTAGCTAATATTAAAAATAAATCCTAAACTTTAGTTATTTCTTTTCTTTAAATCCATTAAGAATGGAAATAGTTACTGATATCTATGACAGTTTGTATCTGAATATTCAGTGAAGGGTCATGCATATATTTATAAATGAACATTAGTGACAAAAAATATTTTGGCACCCCACCCATGATATTGGTATCTGAAATGACATATTATAAAGGAACGTATTTGACATATTATAAAGGAACGTATTAGTCATAGATATATGCAAATTAATTCAGGCTTGATTTTTGCTGTGCAACAGTACATAGATATGCAGACAAACAGCAATTGGAGGCATATAAGTAATTATTGAGTTTAAAAGAGACACCTTTTTTTCACCATATAATTTTCATATTCTCTTATGATTTTGTACATATATATATATATTGCAATGAAGGTATAAAACCATATATGTGTTCATCTGCTTTGACAGGTACATTAAAAATGTCATTCTTCTCACAAAATAAAACTAATGCCGCTGCTTGTATGACTTCTTTTCTTCTTAAACTTGTCCTACCATATCTGTATTGCATGTTTGAAGGAGGAACATAGTGTACAGAAGTAATAATGCTGTTATATTTGAAAGAAAATTACTGTATTTGGATATCAGCTAGTCCTGAGAAAATAATCATATTCCTTTAAGACAATGGATGTTAAAAAAGTCCAAGTCCTTTATTTATACTGTAAATTTTCTGTTTTTCCTAAAATGTTTCTCTTCTTCTCAAGATGCTTAAAAATTTGCTTAATCACAAAGGTTATCTCCAAAAGTGTTGAGCTCTCATTAAGATTCCTTTTTTAAATTGCTGAAGAAAAAATGAGAGTTTGCATAATGAAGGCAATTCTTTTCATTTCTTCAGCTTGACTGCTCTGTCATCCTGAACATCTTGGTTTCAATGTAAGACATAAAAAAAGTGTGCAGTATAGGAATGAGTGTCCATATGTGTAACAAATTGAAAGCTCAAAATGTGAATGTAGCATATGCAGCTGAAATTAATGGAGGCTTTCAAATGGCTTGGAAAGAACAGGGATCCTGCTCTGGCTGGTAAGTAGACATCTGTAACAATTCAAATATGTCGTAGTTTACTCAGTTTAAAGTACTAAGATACAATCCTTAGTGTTTGCACAGTTACAAACCTCTTATCACACAGATAGTCATACCTTTTAAATTTAAAGGGACTTGAATCTGAAGGTTGTTTCTTACTGGTTTTGGATCACTCTAATTGTGGTGCCTGCATGGAATTGGTCCTAAATGCATAGAGGTATTCTGACTGTAGCTTTTTTTGGTTTATTCTTTTTAGTGTCCTTACTAAATATTACATCAAGCTTTCAAATCCTATAATCAGATGTCTATAATCTAAATATTCATTGAGTGTATAGATACAGAAATCCTTTTCTTTAGAAAGAAACACTTAATCACTGCTTAAGCATTGGTAACTCTTTATAAGGACTGTAGCACTTACAGAGTTTTTATTTTTATTTCTTAGCATTTTCTATTCCATTTCTCTAGTGTAACAGACTGCATAAAATCTTTAAGTCCTGATTTTGACTCAGTTGAAACCAGAAAAAGTGAATAAACCATGATAGGGTATGGGAAGGGCATAGCATGAAAAGACATAAAAAATAAGAAGTGGAAACCTTTCCAAAAAGACTATAAAGTTGCTGACAAGCAGAATATGATATGTGGATTAAATGGGCCAGACTACTTGTTCTTTAGTGACCTCTGAAAAAATTAAATGTGCAGCAAAGTTAGGAATTAAATAGATCTTTGCCCTTGTCTGCTGTCCAAATGGACACTCTTATTGATTCTGCTTAGATCTTCTTGTTTAATGTTCCAATTATCTCCCTTTGCAGCTGTATAAGAATGATATAAGCTATTTCTACACTTCTAAATGCATCCACTCAAGGGAATAATTCCTGGCTCCAAAGTGGTGCAGATTGCATCCACATACCCTGTTTAAGGCTGGATGTCCACAGAACAGGTATGCCATGGCCAAAAAACATATCACTTGGGCCAGCAGCCCCTTTGGGCTGCCACAGGGAACTAGAAAAGTTTGATAGATGGTGTTTTGCTTTTGTGTTGTTGTTGTTGCTTTTGTTTTGTTTTGTTTTGTTTTGTTTTGTTTTGTTTTGTCAGGGAAGAGAGAGGTGGGGACATTGATTTTAGTTTATACTATCTGATATAATGTGGCAGCTTTGCTAGCACTTGAGACAGGTATATATTGTAAGATGAAAATGAAAGTAGATGTTTCATGCTCAGGAATATTCCATGTGAATGTCTGGAGACATCTGAGTGTGAAACACATGCAGGAGAGCCTTTCAAGACAGGACAATAAAAAAGAACAAATTAACCTGGTTTAAGGTTGTACATCTTGCCTTTTATATATAAATTCCAGAAGAGTGGTGTTATAACAGCACATGAAAAAGTTTTCTTTTGTAGCCTCACACCTGGAACTTAATAGATACTGCAATCAATCAATTACTTAATTGATTATGATTTCCGGTGGCCAAGGCCCTGTGTTGGGCCAGAGAGGAAGGGGCCAGATGATTGTTTTAAGTAATTTGTATTATAGTATTGTCAAAAGCTTCTGACTTTCATTTGTTCCAGATAACTAAACTGATCTTTAGCTGATTCTTCCATTTATTTTGTCAGCATATTTAGGTTTTTGAGATGAAATTTCTTCCTTTAATTCAGTGGCTTATTTTGTTGAGATGTATTTTCTCTGTTCCAATAGTAGGCCACTAAAAGTTCAGTACATATGCTTAAGCAAGTTAGATTAGGCTCACATTATAGACAGAAATGAATGTGTTCAAAGGGTAGATCATTTGACCTAGTTAGATACTCACATGAAGAAGTCTGTCTACATGTGCAATTTTATTTAACATTGATTACCTTGCTCGGGATTTGACATTTTAGATCCCTAAAGACAGCATGGCAAGATATTAGACCTTTATCTATCTGTTTATTCATTTGTTTGTTTGCTGTGTTGTATCTCAAAACCAGGTTGTTTATATTCTGCAGAAGAGCTGAATGAATAATCTAACATTTTAAAAGAGAACATAGAAACTTGTAAGTTTTAAAAGGATTACATTATATACATATGGGGGATTTTATGCTTTAGCTCCTTTTGGATGGTTTTTGTGGTCTCCTGGTCCATGGAGACATTCCTTTTTCCTCCTTTTTTTCTTAAACTGTTTTAGCCAGGTTCAGATACAATCAAGTTGGCTTTCTCCATCATAATGCTTTGGAGGCAATTTCCTCTTCATTTTAAATTTGTCACCGGGGAAACCTTTTTCTTCCTTTCAGCCAAACAGCTGGTTTATATTTCTCATTTTTTATTTTTTCAGTGTTTCCACTAAAAAGGTCAAGATCATCTTTGGAAAAGTGAAGTTTTGCATTTTCTTTCACTATCTAAAAATAAAAGCATATAAATTTTTAAAGTTTAAAAGAAACAAGTTGTTTCTTTTTCTTCTTAAATATAACTACTCATGGATGACTTTGGCCCTTGCCATTGTAATACCTGAAATTTTACAAGCCACCAATGAGATTGTCCTCTGACCTTGCATGTGAAAGTTCTTGGACAGTCTTGAAAGGAAAGAGTAGATTTTGGACTGATTAAGATTAAACTTTATCTTGAATTCAGAAAAGAAAGCACAAGATAGAGTAAAAGACTTTCTGCAAATTTCACTGAAACTGTAGTCCTATGAGCCAATAATAATAGTTTAAAAATTTATAGTAGTGCATAGAAATATGAATGTGTACAGCTGTCCCATTTCACTTGCAGTACTTGTTGATTTACTCATAAAGTGATATATTTGATGCCCATACAAAATTGCAGTATTTTGCATTTAAGATAAACATGCAGGAATATGCATATGTACTGACAGTTACATGTCTACCAATGTTCTGTAATTTTTTGTTGTTCAAATGTGAGTTTTAGTGTCATCATCAGTCTTTTCTCTAGCAAAGAGAATATCAGTATCAGAATTTTTTATTAGTCTACTAGGTAGAACAATAGGAAACAATGTAAAATTGTGCTGGGGGAGGCTGAGACTGGATGTTAGGAAAAATTTCTTCACTGAAAAGGTTGTCAAGCATTGAAATCAGCTTCCAGGGGACGTGGTTGAGTTTCCATCCCTCGAGGAGCCATGAGTACACATGGCACTTATGGCCATGGTTTAGTGGTGGAATCAGCACTGCTGGGTTGGACTCCGTGATCTTATAGGTCCATTCCAACCTAAATGATTCTGTGATCCTACAATTCCATTAATCTGGTGAATCACACCACATTTTAGGAATTTATGTCTTCTCATCACATGCAATCCAGTCACTGTTCCAGGCAAGACTAGATATTCACAAGAGTGTCATCCTTTGTTTAACAGTGTCAGACTTGTGCCAGCTGGGCAACTGTAGGTCTTCCAAATTTTATTTTCTGTGTATTCTGTATTCCACCAAACCATCTCTAACTGCACTACATTGTCCTTACTGAAGGTTCCTTCCTACTGAAGGTTTCTGTTCCTCAAGTTCCTGAGATAGTACCTTTACATTCAGGCACTGAAATATCTATCTCAAAAATCTGCTGAAGTGTACTATTCTTTAGTGTGTGGGTCTGACTTGGTAAATGCATAAAAGAGCTTTGCTTCTGGATTCATAATTACATGAGCCAAAATCCAGTGCTGGAGATAATTTGCTCACTGACCTCAGTGCATTAAACTCTTTCAATGTTGTTTCCTCCTCAATTATGGCATTTTCCATTTTCATGCTCTTATTTCCATTAGCCCCTTGACTTTCCCTCCATGTACTACATCATTTGTAGTTACTGAAATCTGCGCCGAGAGTTTTTTTTGGCACTATCTAAATTAACTTTAATCTTTGCCCCTATACTTGCTGAATTACCACACCACTTCCTCCTTCTTTGTTCTCTTTTTTATTTTTGTGGCTAAAAATCTTTTTACTGTTTGTTTTAATTTCCTCTGCAAGGTCCAGCTCAGCTTGATAGTTGGCAAGTCTTACTTTTCCCCTACATATTCTGACCTTCAAGACATATCTTTCTGTTTAGTCAGTCTGTTCTTGCTGCTCCACATAAACTCCCAACTTACTCCAGTAAATGCTTTTATTTTGCATTGATGTGATCAAGGTCAGAAATGGATAAAAGGATATCTATTTTCAGCAATATAGCATTTACCCACATCTCAACAGCTGCAGAGAAACATCACACAGAAGACTTTATTCACTCCTTGGTTACTAAATGATTCTCAGCATGGATGAATAGCTATCTATTTAGGTCTTGCATCTTTTCCTCTCAAACATTTTCTCTCTACTTGTAGTACATGTATTGGCTTTCAATCTGTGATTTAAAATAGCTCCAAGATTATTTTTCAGACATGTTTTTAAACTTTACAAATCCTCTCAACTGTCATTGATTTCCTGACTTTTTCAAGAATTTTCTTATTAAAATAAAAATTATTAAAAATTTATTTGCTTTTATTTTTCTTTGTAGTATAACTTTACCATTATCTGATCATCATCACTTAATTCAGGAAATTTTTTCTTTTTCCAGTTGTATATGGGTTTTTATTATGTCCTGGTCCTGCAGGTCCTGCTGCCTTTCCTACTCACACCTTTCTTATACCTGAGAAACCCCTTGGAACCCTTGTTCTTCCAGCGAACCATGTGAACAGATTTCTTCTACAAAGATTAAAAAACAATTAATCTAGAATCCAGGTCATGTTCCATTTTTGATCTTGCATTTCAAGGATTCTTTAACATTTACTTTCCTGAAATTTACTTGTGTAAGATTATTTGATATGAATTATTTGTTTCTAGCTCTTACAGATCTGTTGTTTACTTAATAAGCAGAAGGGCATGAAACCCCAAAACAATAGTATTTTTATTCCTTCCTTCTCCTGCCTTCTCCTTTCAAATTCAGAATCATCCTCTCTGTCCTAATTAAAATCAAGAAATGATACTACAAGAATTTCAGTGAGCTAAGAATTTAAGCTCTGCAGCAGAATATAACCTTGCAGTAGCCTCTCAAAGACCAGTTCTCAAAGTGGGGTGTTTTTTTGTCATAAAATGTGAAAAATTAGAAGAAATAAAACTTGGACTCTACAGCTAGTTTAACAAGTTAATATTAAATAGACTTCACTCAGCAAAAGTGCTGTGACACAGACATTATTTGGTGATTTATCTAATGGACTGGAAATCCCAATAAAAGAGAGCTCATATCAAAGATGATGAAAGAAAATGTTCAAAATGTCAGCAATAAGGTGACTCCTGTTGTTGGTGTCTTTCTTAATCAGAAGATTAGTATGTTAGCATGATGCAAATAGATATTTTTTTCAGTATTAAAAATTATAGTTTAATTCAATTTCTTCTGTTGTTTTCTGTTCCACAAATGACATCTGGGATGGTTTTGTATATCCTCATTTTAAAACTGAAATTCTTTGACTATTTTGCAGCACTTCTTTGCAGCAGAGGATTCTCTGCAGCTCTTCCTGTGGGCAGAGAGCATGAGTAGATGGTCTCCACTCAACCTTGCTGTGAGTACCTAGTTACCCCATTAGGGATGGGCAGGTCAGAATAATACAGTGAACCACCCTGATCTCTATTATAGCTGCATATAGAAACTGTACAGAAAATCTTGTTTTCCTGTGTACTGGCAGGATCCAGGAAGAGTTGCTTAGGTTTTTGGTCGTTCTTTTTTTTACTTCCAGTAGATCCCCTGGGCTGTTTTACTGTGTCACATAAGAACACAACAGTCTGGCCTTAGGTGAGTCCTAGATTTACACCTAAAAGGATTTTATATGCAGACCCATGCATCTGCATGTCTGATACATGCTCACATAAAGATTTATGGGAAAATTATTGCTATGATTAAATTGATAGGAAGACTACTTCTATGCTGCATAATGACTTTTTAATATCTTCTGTTTATGTACATGTGGCATCAACATAGAAATAATGGAAGAAAAAAGTCTTAAAGAATGCAAGGACAGAGCTGATTCATACATATATAAACAAAAGCTGATGGAGAAGCATACAATTGAAGACATCAGAAATTATTTTGGAAATTTATAAAATTTAAATTGATATCTTTCTATCTTAGCAGTTTTCACTTTGAATAAAGTATCTATAAATGCATAATTTAACATAAGAAAAGAAAGTAAAACACAAGAGCCAAGTAAATTTTACTGCATTGGTACATTCTTGCAATCCAGAATCTTTGAAATCTTCATCTGTCCACAAAAACTAGAGTGAAAACATTTTATTAAACCATGGTTAAGGTTATGTTATCCAAAAATTAGAATTATTCTTTGCATGAAAACTGTTCAATGATCTTTTGTGTTCATATTGCCAAGAACCACTCAAAATGGTCTTTTTTTTTTTTGCAAATAACTTAAGAGTTAGCCACATCAGAATCAGCAGGATTAAGCTAAATCGTCTTTTGATATCTAACGTATTATACTTCCAAAGTAATTCACTGCCAGAGACAAACAGTTAAAGGAAATAGTCCAGGAAATTCACATGCATTCCCAGTGGCAGCAAATCTTCAGGGTAGTGAGCATGGGAAATAAAGAATTCTTATTTGTGTTTCTTCCAATTTCTTGCCATGTTTCCTCATCCCAGCCAGAATTGCACTGCTAAAGATTCCACAGTGGCCAGTGAAAGGATGAATGGAATTTAGTTCTCTTTTGTGAGCTGTGTGAGGAAAGAGAAAGGACACAGTGAAGCTTTTATTGACCCAACTCCAAATCCAGTGTGTCTAACTAGGAAATTGTTCATTCAGATGGAAGCCAAAAAAGTGTCTATGCCTCAATGTGGCTGAGACAGCAAAATCAATTCAGAAAACAACAGATACGTTTAGTAAGGATTCAAAGGAAGAAAGCGTATCTAAATCAATAAATAACATACACAATAAGGCATTTATATGGCATAATATTTTATTAAAGTGTCAAGAAATAAAAAAATCAATCAGCTTCTACAAATACTGGCTTTTCACAGGACAAAAAGTATAAATGATTTTTAAAATTAAAAAAAACTACCTTAAAGGGCTGAAGGACTTATGAACTTGCTCACTGCTTTCCATGTATAAATTATTTTGCCATGATTTCTGCCTTGCTTACCTTATAAAGAGCACTTATAAGCCACAAAATCTCAAAATGATAAATCTTTCATATTATCCTTCTAATCATGACCCTGGGATTTTTGCTGCCTGCAGCCTTACAGCTCAAGAGCAAAACACAAGAGTGATGATCAGCTCTATAATATTTGTCTGCATAACTGTTCTTTTAAAATCAAGGCTGTACCTGAATATGCTTCCAGTTCAAACTTTTTCTCATAAAACATATTCTTAAACATGGAGAATTAAAGGGCTCCCTGTACATTTCATTTAGTCGACAATTTATCTGTCCTTTTCCTTGAGTAATAGAGCAAACTCAGGGTGAAATTATAATTTTTTAAGTATCTGAGTTAAGGGGATGGGATCCAAGTACTAAAGAGTCTCCCATTCTTCATGCTTGGTATTATCTGGTTGTTGAGAATTGTAATTGCAACTATTTTCACATTTTTCAATACTAATTTGTGTAGCTGAGCATGAATTTAGCATACTTAGCCTTCATTTAGGACGTAATGGCAAAATACTTTATAAGTAATGTGTAAGACATGATGCATGCATTTAGAAAGAAGCATGAAACAGCCCTTGTCAATTAAAAAAAAAAAAAAGGGAAAGGGTGGAACAATGAACTTTGGTCATTTTTTCTCTTACAGCAGGGTCAACATCCTTATCTTCTCATATGTCTCCTTATCTGTGTTCCTGCATTCCTCCCCATCTGCGGCAGAGATGATCTTTGGAATTTCTGCATCTTCCCACACAGTTATTCATTCCCAGAACTCCACCTTTTCCTCTGCTTTCTCTTTCCAATTTTAAAATCATAAACACCTCCAATTTCTCTGATGCTGCCTTGTGGAGCTGGTGGACTTTTTGATTCATATTGGACTAAGCTATTTTGAAAGCAAGAAGAGGAGACTGTTGAAAACAGGAAATCTTCATGAAAGAGATGGCAGTAGTTCTAACAATCTATTCAAAATGCCTAGTGTGATAGACTTGCATCAAGCTGATGGAAATTATCCTCTTTTGGGTGGGATGGATTAAAATTAATTGAATTGATTATCATGGTATACGACAGAAACTCTCCGTTCTAGGTGGAGTGTGCACTTTTGCATCTGATTCACAGAAACAAGATTCAGTTCAACCTTTCATAGAGTCCCTAACTGTTATTATCAGGCTGTTCAGACAGCAATCTGATTGTTTCAAATCATCATAAAAAAGAATGATGATCTAGTTGGTAAATTGAGGGCCACGTATCAGCAATAATTGTCTCAGTGGATCACTCCACTCATTTTTGAAATGCATCTGTCCCTGGGAAGGAAACTGTTTTAAAGAGAACAATAGCCCTATACAATTCTTTTGAATAAGAAACAACATGATCCAGTGAAACTCTGAGTGTTTAGCAGGGATGTTGCTCTATTGGGAACGGTGAGAAGAACGACACAGACTCTCTTGGCAGTCAAACAGGAGAATTTCTCCCTTAACCTTAAGGTTTATTACTTCTGATCTTTTTTATAGACTGATACCTGGAAGTACAGAAAAGTAAAACCCTTATTGGTCAGTAAACTAACACATCACCATCATTGGTCAGTGGGGTTCACCACCCCTCGACCTTCTCTTGCAAGAAAACAAGGAACAGACAAACAGCACCTGCAAGGCTGTTCTCTATCTCTGAGGATTGTTTTAATTCCTCCTTATGAATTCCCAGGCCACTTTCTCAGGTGAGACTGAGAAAGCTATGTGGCCTGCAATTTCCACAGCCACTGTGCTCCCTGCTTCATTGTTAGCATCCATACAGGAAGAATGGAGCAATAGGAGCAAACAAGTTTTTTTGCAGTTTCATTGCAATGACTTAAATCAAACCTAGCCACGAAGCTGAAATTCTGCAATACATTGCCTAAAAAATTCCAACTCAAATGCATTGTATCCATCCAGATATGCAAGGCAGGCTCTCAGTTTTAATGTAACGAAGAATGAAGACAGAGTAAGATACTCTCTAAAATACTAAGAAATACAACAGGATGAAAAAATTATAATTTTTTAATATGGGGAGGGGAGGGGAGGGGAGGGGAGCAGGGGAGGGGAGGGGAGGGGAGGGGCCCATGACAAAAGATGTATGCTTATAACATACTTCATGGTACTTTATTTCACAGTACTCTCTGAAATAACTGATGTCCTCCTAGCTCTTGATTTCTTCATTATGTGATTCAAAATTCCATTCCATTCAGTAATTTCTCCTTCAGTACTTACATGTTTTACCAACGTTGTGTCATCACTATTCTGTAACTACTTTGTTTTCTCACAATAATACATTAGATATATGCTCAAACTTCCAGCTTTCTCTTAGTATAAAAGGATTTTCAAATGCCTCGTGGTTTACATGACAGAGGGAAATCCACGTCTCTTATGTCTTTCCCATAATCATTAATAGTTCTTTCCTCTTATTCTGGCCTGTGCTTTTTGTTCTATGTTCCTCTAGATTTTACTGTTTGACAGAGATGAAAGCAAAACCTCTGTTACAGGAATACATTTCTTCAAAAAACTTGGCATATTTTGCATAAAGAGAAGTGTTTTTAATTCAGATTATGGTAACAGGTGTAAAACTTTGTACACCAGAGAATGGTGTTCACATCTACTATCACATCTGGTGTCAGTTTATATCACTTCTTCATTCACTAGACATGCTTAAATTCACCAAACTGCCTATAAATATAATCCATTATCTTATTTTAGGTTTTCCTGCGCTCCATTTCTATCAAAATCTCCATTAGCTCTTAGACACATCTAGTAGAAAAAAATTGCTGGATAACATGAAATACTATAGTGAGTGAAACAAACTTTCTTCTCTGGCTGGACACAATTCCTCTCCATTTTCACCGTGGGTGTTGGATAGCTGTGAGTTAGTATACAAGCTTCCCTGTATTTTTTGTAAGCTATGCCACTGTGACCTCTACTGTCTGACATCTTCCATCTCCAATTTTCCAGCTGCACAAAGATATTGGCTGCCCTATATTTGTGTCATACATGTAGATGGATGAGAGCATTAGAGACTGAAAAACAGATCTCAAATCCTTCACATCACATAGACCACTCCCTTGATTTTCATCACTTACCCTATTGCAAGGCACATATATCTTCTGTTTCTTCCTTCTGTATGTTTTCAGATTCCTTTCTCCCCTTTCCTGTCAAAACCTTTCATCTGGTCATTTAAGGAATTGGTTTACGCTGCTGCTTCTCTCAGCCATCATTGCTCTTTTATTCTGACCTATGTGACTGACAGAAAGCGAAGTGTTTTGTGATCATATGTACCAAAGGTGGAACATAAAAAAAAAAAAAGATAAATGTAATCCTGTTAAGTAAACTTGCTCAAACACCACCTTCTTCCACTAATAATGATGGGATTCATGTTATATAAGCAAGGGAAATAATTTTTTAAACTTCATAAGGCTTCATCTTTATGATGTATTAATTGTATTAGTTTTTAATAAAAACTTTGCTATTAAATAAAGAACTAAGATTTTTGGACACAAATTTTTTGTTTTTTCATTATGTGAAATGTCATCAATTATGATTTTGGGGTTAGTTTTCACATTTGGGGTTTTTTTTTTGTTCCTTTTTTTGTTTTCAAGGGGGGCTTTTAAAATACCTCTGCTAAGGGAAATAAAAAAGATCTTTGTCAATTCATGGCATAATAATATGAGCTTAAGCTTTATTGAATAACTATTTTGGAATGCTTGAATTCAGTTGAACACTATCTTTACAGAGGGTTTGGTGTAATTATTTAATTAATGGAAATGAAGTATTGCAGCACTGAAGGGTTTGAATAGGTGTTGAAGAACACTGGGTTAGCCCCATGGCTTGGCTGCAGCTCAGGGTAATTCACATATTTGAATAATGAAATGGTGAATTTTCATTGCTTGTCTCTCTTTTCCTTTTTTCAGCTTTGTAACATGATGGAACCAAAGAAATCTCTCTTCTGCCAGACTGTAAGGACCTAGGTTGCTGGGACAACATGTCAACTGCAAAAAAAAACTTAAAATAAAGGTGGCTCATTTCCAAGTCAACATTTTTTGGCATTTGGGTTTTTTTTTCCACGTTTTCATAGAAAATACACTGGCAAAAATGGCTTGTGGGAGGTTTTGTAATCAATAAACTTGTTGTTTGCAGAGGGATTATGAATCAGAAATTGATGCTAAGCAGGTGAGAAATGAACATCAGCATTTCTTAATTTTAAAAATATGAAAATCTCTAAAAGAAGTACATAAAAGTTTTAAAGGCCCTCTTTATAAGGTATCTGCTTAGCTAAGAATTGGTTGCTAGGATTTACAGAGACTGTCACAAAGTTGTTCCCAAATCTGCTTCACTGAAATGCTAACTGGGTGAAAAACATGTTCTTAATGTTAAATGGACTGCATAGGATTAAGCTGCACACTTTCCATTGAATCAAATGAGACCTGTGTAGTTAAATTTTAGTTCAGTCCTTTGGAAATACTCATTGTGCATCATGAGTACAGCAATGTTTCAAGTACAGAAGAAGAAAAACTAAAAACTGGTTTTTAGTAACAAAGATGTCACTCAGCAAAAACAAAACACAAAAAGTTCCTCAAAACCCCCTAAACAAAACAAACCCTAAAGAACTTTCCCCAAAACAAAAAACAAAAAACAAAAAAAAAACAAAAAAAACCCCAAAAAACAAAAAAAACACAACCAAAACACCAAAACCACCCCAAACTCCCAGAAACCATCTCATCCTTGAAACTCTGTCATACCTCGAAATCTGTCACCCTCTTCTTGCATAAGAACAATGAAGTATATTAATAGTAATGGTGCTATGGTAACTGGTGCTTGAAGAAAATAAAGCCCATTATATTGAGGTGCTGACCAGATTTCATTTCTTCATATTAAAATGAATCTACTAGAGGCATTGTGAAGTTGTTAGAGACATAAATCTTTCTTGAAATATAACACAGTATCAGTGACTTTTCTGTGTCTGATAAAAATCCAAAGATGGTATTTTTAGGATGCATCCTATCTAATTTAAATGCCTATCTCTTTGTTCAGTGATGGAAAGAAGAAGGAAATGCCAGGAGAATATGTTCACCTGGGGGCTGTTTGCTGAGTGAATTCCACCCAAAACTCCACATACTATGTGGAAAAGGGCACTTGGGGATGGCTTTTTAGCTGAAAGTGCAGGGGTTAAAGCACTAGCCAGAAGAGCTGGAGCTGGGACTAACAACTAAACTCAGCATCAAGCAAGGCAGGAATCCTCGCTGTGGTCACATACACACCCCAACAGACAGAGTAATCAAGGTCATCCACGGAGAAAAATAATTAAATTACTCTCAAAAAGTCAGTCTTCTTTTCTTTTAGAGACAGAGATCATTTAATCTACAAGAAAAGAAGGTCCCACCACTGTGTAACTGCAGAGGAACAGATTAGGCTAAACAGAGGTGATTCTGTGTACAATAAACTGGAGTATGTTTCCTGTGAGATTCCACCCATCAGGTTATGTGATTCTGTTGCTCACAAACATCACAGGTTCCAGCTTCATTAGTTGCTGTGCAGCATGGGGGCTCTGATGTCCTGGAACACACCAGGGGAATATGCCACTGCCATATAATGTTGGCATACTTAACTCCGATACAAGATATACAAGTGTTTAAATCTGCAAAGATACATGCCGAGGAAATAGGAACAACTGGATGTGCAAACACAGGAGTTCAGCTGAAGTGCATGTTGGACCCCTGCCTGTGTGTTATGAGGTCCCATCCACTGGGAACCATCGAAGAGAAGATTTTTACTTATCACTCCTCTGCAAATTTCAACAGACTCCATGCTAACATTTCTAGACCCAGTTCCAAGTGAAAGAAATTCTTCAAATGGTCTGGGGATTTAAACTTGATAGCCTGTTTCTTGAGCAGTCTCTAGTGGATTTTTTGTATTGGACATGTGCTCACTGATTCATTTCTAAAATTGTGCAACTCACAGAAATGTCTGTTTTGTTAATCCTGCTGGGACTTGATTTTGAATAGTTCAGCAGTTCAGATTGGTATAGATCTGGCCACTAGGAAAAAAAATGGGAATTCCAATGTTCAGTGGTCTAACCAGGGATATCTTGAATAACAGGACAACTGAATGTTAGGCTTAAAAAAATAAAAATACGTTTACATATTTAGGGTCATATCCACCACAGAATGCAGTGCAGTTTTGAGACCCTCAAATTAATTCAGATTTGGGCAGTTAATGGTGCATAAATGCAGTCATGGTCCTTTCAAACCAAAATTCTTATTCAGAGCCAGAAGAGATGTCACTGCAGTGTGCCTTTCTTTAGTATCCACTGTTAGCCTGTGTGGAGCTAGAGCTTTACAATAAAACCCATGGAACACAAAGAAATACTGTGAATAATTCAGAAAGTCTGTCTGCTTGTGCTCTCAACATAAATCCATTTTACATGATAACTGGACTAAAAAAATAAATCTATTTTGCATGATGACCTTTGTATCTTGTTCATGGAACAGCCTAGAATTTTTCCATAAAACTGCCCTGGCTTTTTTTTATTGGGAGGTGGGAGGATAGACATAATTTTATCTAACCTTATAGTTAATTAATTTACTGCTATTAGTCTCCCTAGAAACATTAGTGGATATCAAGAGTGTAGGTATAAGTTGCAGGGCAATTAAGAACTCATGAATATTAATGTGGGATTATAATTTGGAGAGTGTGGAATTCCCAGTGAAGCCACAAACTCAGGATGCTGCAGAATTTTTATAGAGTTTTGAAAAAGGGAAGCTATGAGAAGATTAATCTGTCTGACTCTGTCTGACTCTGAGAAATATCTCTTTTCATGTAGGGCCTTTGTATGAGAAGTGAAAAACTTAAACTACCCAGCTAGATTCTTACTGCCATGAAATTGGTGTCACCATTGGTTGGATGAGGTGAATGTTGCTGAGAATAGAGCTCTTGGCAGAAGAGCTTCTACTACTCTTATGATAGGTCCTTCTACTCTTATGATTTATGAGTTAATGACAATATTAAACTACATTTTTCATTCTGTTCAGAAAGTGCACCAAGCTAAGGAAGAAAGAGCCAATTCAGAACCACTAACTGAGCTAAGAAGTGTATTATACAGGCAGAATGGACATTGAAATAATTTCTCTCTCAAAATACTAATGAAACCCTATCAGGAGAGTTACACTTAAAAAAGCTGGTATGAAGAAGCAGTCACCTTAGGCATTGTACTGAAATCATACTTCTTAACATCTCAGCTTCATTATTTCTCAGAGGAAAATTACTTAAAACTGCTTCATACTTGGGAAAAAGCTTACCAGTACTACAATCCTCTTAAGTAAGTTTAATAAATCCTAGATCTGCTAGGATTTCCTGCTTAGAATGAGCCTGACACTTCAGTCAGGCCCCAGTTTCATTGTGAGGTGAGATTTGAACACTTTCATCTATGTGTTATGGAATCACAGAGTCACAGAACAGGTAAAGTTGGAAGGGACCACTGGAGGTTACCTAGTCCAACTCCCTGCTCATTCCCCTAGAACACTGTTGCTCAAGATTGTGTCCAGATCATTTCTGAATATCTCCAGAGATATTAAAAATATAAGAAGTACAAGACAATGTGATAAAGCTGTATTTCAGTATGTGCCCTGAAAAGAGGACCAGAACCAGAAATGAAAAAAAAAAATAAAATAGGTGTGACTCAGTAAATGTAGACACATTTAGAGTCTGGCTTGTTAATTGGGCATAATAATTTTCATATAGTCTTGTCCATACGGCTTTTGGAAGTAAACAGTCCAGGGTGGGAATAGGACAGAGGACTCTGGTGTGGCAGTTTGAATAATTAGGCATCTTTTTCCCTGGGCTGTGGTATTTTAGCAGCATAGACATTACTTTCAGGGGCTGGAAGCAGAGAAGGTGGACAGGTCGTTCTGTGTGCATCCATGAAAGATGAAAGATGATACTGGTTCTACAATAGCACATGAGTGCTTGTGTAATATTCTCCATGATAGACCTACAGGCATTATTGGCTAAATTTCTTATCTGTGGTGCAGCTCCTGTAAGAGCTGTGGGAAACAGATTTATCTAGGTTTATCAGACCAATACGGGAACTTCGGGCACAAATCTCAGCAGACTATGTAACAAAAAATTTTGTTGCTGGATTAAATGTAAATGTGTCAGCAATTTCACAGTTTTATAAAGTTCTTTAGGTTTGGGGTTTTTTTAAGGTTTATGGAAGTATTTTTTTAATCTAAGTGCTGTCACTAAAAATGTTCATCCTTTTTATGTGTCAGATACAGTTATGTCACTTTATATACTTATCCTGTCCTTTAACCAGGACCCAAATTAGATGAAGTATGGCTT
This sequence comes from Poecile atricapillus, assembly GCF_030490865.1. Taxonomy (NCBI): domain Eukaryota; kingdom Metazoa; phylum Chordata; class Aves; order Passeriformes; family Paridae; genus Poecile; species Poecile atricapillus. The sequence goes on along the minus strand of NC_081249.1, from coordinate 47,443,532 downwards.
TCTAACCTTTTTCCTCTGTTTTTTTTTTTGTTTGTTTGTTTTTTGTTTTTTGTGTGTTACTATATCGGGAATTTATTTTTTAATTATTTAAATATGCTCTTTGCTTTTAAAGCCACAGACAAAACTGCTACTTTAAACCTTTGGGTACCCCTTTTTGTTCTTTTCTTTCTGTATTAAACAAACGAGGATGAAAGAGAAACAAAATAGCATTTGTCAAAGGTGGAAATGAATATACTGAAAGTTAGATAGCTCTTTAGTTTCCATAGTCATTCTGAGAACTGGTTGCATGGCGTACTTCAAGTATTGTTTCTAAGTTGTATAGTGAGTCCTATCTTTTAGGTGAAATTCTCTGACAGTTGAGCTCAGTATCACAAGAGAAGTGTTGATGTACATTTTAGCTTTTCATCAGTGAAAAGATGCTTATTTGTTTCTGCCCTTTAGAACATGTTATCACAGCACTATCACAGCGCTGGCACTGGATATAGGTAACGGTAGGATTTGGGAGCAATTAAAATTCCAAGTTATACTGTTACATAGTGACAGAAACAAAACCCAGAAACATAATGCACCCACAGTGTGACGTTGTAACTGAAAACCAGAAAGCATCAGAACCTCTATTCCACTTCTGGGCATTCTAGGGTATAACTCTTACAACATTATCTCTGCTGTAGTACTGTGCTGGCTGTTGCACTGGGGAATAGTTTCCCCTGGGCTAGGCTGGAAAGTATGCATATAAAGACACGGAAACTGCTAAGATGTCATATTGGTGAACTCTGAACTAAAAAGGAAGGAATGTTTCAAAGGAAGAAAACCTCTACAAATGAGCTGGCAATGTTGATAGGAACACACAGACAGAAGATCAGTATCAACAAAGTTTAGCATACTCAGAGCAAAACAGTGTCAAGGCTATGAAAATGTAACATCTAGTTTGCACATTAGATGGGAAATATAATTTTCTCTTATTTTTCTAGGCTAATGGATATGAAATAAGTAGTCTAAAATGCATTCTTCTAATACAGAATTTTGTCCAATATACTTTTGAAACATCCTGTGAGCAATATACAACCAGTTATTATACATAATTATCAATATATTTGCAGTTACTGAAAAATCTCTTGTGCTCAGTACACAAAATAGGAAACAAGTGCAAATGAAAACATTTGTCATCGTAGGTTTCTCTTACAAGAAACTCAGAGACTAGTCTATGCTGAAGGCAGTTCAAAATTAGATAAATTATGTTTGTGTGTATCTAGCACTCCTCCCCTCCCTATTTGGATACTGCAATTGAACTTTTGAATTTCATCTGGGATTGTGCTCTCTCGTTTTCATTCTTAGTCTCATTTGGGCAAGAATTCCCTTATATTTACTGAACAAGAAGAGGAAGACAGAGAAGATGAAGGAGGAGAAGGAGAAGAAGGAGAAGGAGAAGGAAGAGTTTTTAATAATTTAATAATAATAAAAGAATAAAATATAATATTTTAACTGTAATGTACTCAAATAATTCTAGTCATTCTTTATATTACTCATTTTAACAAAAAATAAAGTGTATACTGTATATAATAGACAAAATAACATCCTGAATATTGTTGTTTGCAGTTACATAGTGATCTGACGTTTTGCTACTTTGAGAAGAATGGAGACCAAAACTTGAAAATATAACCATCAGTGCATTGCAAAGCTGGCATATAGTGAATCCTTTAAAGGGCAAAAGTTTTAATCCAATATACATAATGGCTTTGCAGTTATATAGTCACCATGAATCAAACTCTTCCTTTACAGTATATTGGTTTACTTGTTATCAGCTTAGTTTTCTGCCTTTTATTTCCTTTATCAAATGGGGGAACATACTACGTCTCAGCATAGGCATAACATGCACTGAAATAATTTGCTTTTATATTTTGGGGATAGGGCCCAAACCCCAAATCACTACACAATGAAGGGATTATATGTTAAAAAGGACTGTATGCAATCAAGAAGAAATTTTAATTAATCATAAATAGAACTGGTTTTGTGGAAATAATTTGACCTGACAGTTCAAGGTTTGATCAGCACATCACAGAGATTAAAAATACTTTTGACTTGAACAGACAGAGTCCCAGAGAGTCACTGCAGCCTGAAATACTTTAGGAAAGCTAGTGTGTACAGATCACACAATGTCAATGTTTCTCTTAGTGCTTCCATTCCATTAGGAACCAATGCAGGACTCTTTTAACTTCCGAGAAAGCTTCCAATATCATGCTGTCCTGGTCAACGCTGAAAAAACAGTGATTACAAGACATCAAACTACAATTTTTTATCCCATGTTCTATGTGTACAAAACAAGGAGTCAGCTTCCCTTTGAAGTACTAATTGACTGTCTGTACCAATCAGCACCTAATCCCTTTCCTGAATGCATTTAGGTCTCCACAGTAACTGAGCTGGCCTTCTCTGGGGTCTAGGCTGGAAGGCACTTACAGTAAATGTGTAGTATGCTAAGGGAGTTATCGATCTCTGTAAGAAAACCTTCTTAAAAGCAACTATACCTCATAATTAATGATTAAGTCTAACAGCAAGAAGATGGATACAAGCTAGAAGAATTCAGAGGCACTGTATTAAAAATTAGCAGCGAAAAAGACATAGCTGATGTTTTCTTTTATTTCATATTTCCCCCCCCCGCCCCTCTCCTTTAACACAGATTATCCAGGAACAGCGGGCACCAGAGATTTACTAATTGTTCTGGATCCTTACAAATAAGGTTGGAGATATAATCACAAAGAATTTGCTTGATATTGTCAGGCATCAATAACTACCTTACTCATTACAAGAATTGTTAGTGCAAGAAATTATGGATGCATTTTACCCATTGCTGGAAGCACAAGCCACACACAAGTGATCATTTGGAGCTGGTAGCCTCAGAGTCTAGCCAGGCAGCTGAGGTAATTTGCATTTATTTGATTGCAAGCTCTGCCCCTCTCATGAAACAGAGATCAGGAAGGAGCACACTTGGAATATAAGTTTGCAATATGTAAAAGAAAAATGAAAAGGACATAGTAAAGGGAATCTGAGGGATGTTCTCCAGCAAGTACTCTCTCTGTCAATTAGAAAAGTGCCATAGATGACAGTAAAGAACCAAAACCACAGGACTTCAGGTGTCTGATAAAAACCAGCCATTCATGTAGGAAGCACTCTTATGAGTACCAAAAGTTTAGACCTAATGAATGCTGACTATTCAGAGAATGTTTTCTTTTCTTTGAGGGGGGCCATAGAAGCACTTATATTTTAGAAGTATGAGAAGATTTTTATACCACGAAAACTTTTTTTGAAAGAATGAATACTTCCTCAAATGAAATAATAAACTGGTTAGTATTAGTTCCCAGCAGGTAGTATTTATGCTCAGTACTTATTTCTTTACCTAAAATAACAACACAATATTCTGCATCTTCTTTATGTTCTGTATTGTTAAATTATTAACCTTTTAGATTTGAGGATTTAGGACAGGAAGGTTTTATTTTCTCTCACACAGGACACACAATATAGCCACATTTTCTTAAGAGGAAGCAGAACTGCTCCACTGTCTCTGGTAAACAAAATAGATCACAGATCTTTTTGAATGGATCAAAATAGAATATCTTAAATATTCAATGGAATTGTCAGTAGAATTCCTACCTCTCTTACACTTCAGTGTCCAGCACTTGACATGCTTGGCTAAATAGTTTTCCTGGTAAACCATTTGTGTTGACTGAAAATTTCTGGAATTTCCCACAGGTTTAAGTGCCTCTGTTTTGAGGGTATCTGCCTTGCTACACCACAGGGAAAAGTTCAGTTATTAAGAAACAACATTTCCTAGACAAATCATTCAAGTAGATCTCTTTTCAAAAATCTTTTCCAGCTTTTGGTTATACAGCCACAAAATTTAATTAAATGTTAATTGAAATAAGAAATTTGCTTCTTATTAGATGTTTATTTTTAAGAGACGTATCATGGTTTCCAAGGGGTTTTTTATTTTCTTTTTTTTGTCTTTTATAAAGTAAAGTTCTTAAAGGGGAATTTGATTTGAGGGTCTCTTGGGTGGTCACATAAAACAGGCCTCTTCATACGATTAGAATTGCCATAAAGACAGACCATGTAGCTTTGTAACAAGGAGGTCAAGACAGAGGGGACTGAAGCAAAATAAACAAATCAAGCAAAGGAAACAAACCCACTTGTGCTATAGCTGCTTACACCTTAGCAGTTTTTTTTCCTTCTGCTGCTCACTGAGCAGCAACTCCCCTGTACTAATCCATGTGTCTTTCTTCCCCTTTCAGGAACAATATAAAGTCTCTGTTTAGAAAAATGAAGCCTAAAGCCTATATCCTGCTGCCATGTCCACTCTGCCCTGACCTTGTGCTATGGCTCTACTCACTGTTGCCAGTTTAGGAGGAGAATTTGGAGCTAGTCTTCTTTTGACAGAAGGGGGTTAATCTGTAGAAGGAAAAAACACCAGCCAGCAGAAGAGAGAGAGCACTGGATGAGGAGTAGGGCTATTCAGACCGACTGTCTTTAGCTCATTCACCCTAATTGTCAGACTTTAGATATTTTTAACTGACTTTTCTGATAGCTCTGACTTTGTCAATGAAATGAAGCCTCTGTTCTTGGAAAAGCATGAGAGGGGAGGACTGGCCAAAGCTGTGCTCAAACAACGGATATTTCTGTTTTCTCCCCTGTCCCATGCCTATATAAGAGCAGCATTTGGTGAGTCCTCACTTTTGCATCTGCCCTAATCCATCAGGAGCCCTAAGTGATTGTATTTCTCTGGAGACTGGACAAAAAAAAAGGAGGGAAACCACTTTCAACTCAGATTCTTACATATGAATTAAGTCTAGATTAACAGTTTTGTGATGAACTGAATACGAATATGAATATGAAGGACCACCTTCATATTTTCTATGGCAACCCAAATATTTTTTTAACCGAGTCATAATCCTCAACATAAGGATTTTTAATATCAAATGTATTTAAGTAGAAATCTTGTAAAAGAAGAGGGAGAAATTCTGATAACAACACTAGAAAGTGCATTACACTGCCCTGACTCACAAGACAGACTACCAAAATGATATTATGGATAAAAGAGTAGAGGGATTTATCAAAAGGAACAGTTCACAGGTTAGAATGGGTCTAAGTTTAGTCAGAAGAGTGTTGGGCTTTAGGAATTGAATCACATCTTGTAATATGAAGGAGTTAAATGAAAATAAATAAGCTTGAGATAAAATAACCAAAGTAAAATTGAAAAAAAAAAAATATCAAGCCTTAGAGTATTGCTTGAGGAATTTATCTTATAATTTTTATGTTAAGAGAAAAATAATATTTTACAATGAGAACTGCTCACTGTTAATTGTTTCCTTGAATAGTGTCTTTAATGGTTTCACTAGGATTAAGGTACTGCTCACCAGTGGTAAGTAGTAGCAGTCAGTTTCTGATAGGCACACATGGCTCATGTTTTGCAGCTTAGTATTTTAGTTCTTCGTAGCAAGTAAGTAATCAGCAATATTTCACAAAGTTATTTTCATTTCTACTTCTTAGGCCATTGTGTAATTGTCTTCTTCACCATACTCAAAAAAGTCAGTTCATCATTACTCAAAGTGTACCTGAGTTTGGTTTCACTAAGCAGCACAATAGATATAAATTCCTCATCTTTTGGCTTGAAAAAGTGCTTGTCTTCCCTGTGCCAGAGGAAGAAGACCTGTATTTATTATTAATAGTTTTCTGCATGTTACTAATCTTGGTTTGGATCAGAAAATCTGACTTCCTGTGGAAACATTAAGAGCCACGTGAAGGGTTCACTAATCAATGCTTTATAAAATAGCGTTGGTAATTTACAGGCTTTAAGAATGCACCCATAACCCTTCCAGTAAATATAGCAAATATTATCTGTGGGACCTGTTAAATATTTTACCAGCAGGAAATAATTTAAGTCATCAAATGGATTCCAGCTTTTGGTGTCATCCTGGGTCACCATGAGTCTGGCATGCACAGACTGTGTTGGTCCTCATAAGAAGGTAGAGTATGAGTCAGTCCTGGAGACCACTCAGCCAAGAAGAAACTATGCATATTGGGGTGTTCAGAAGATATTAGAGCATTAAATGATGGGTGGCAAAGGGAGACATTACCTCAGGTAGGTTTAGAGAAAGATCAATGATTTGGAGGAGGCAGTCAGAGCCTCAGGTACGCCCATACAGGAGACAGCAAGTATATTCCACATTATCTGTGGCTTAGTTTTAGCCTCCTTCTCCAAATTTGCCGAGCAACGGTGATGTGACACGTTTTTTGCATATTAGCCTCCTTCAGGGTGGTGGAGATAGCTGTAAAGTCAGTGAGTCAGATGGCAGTGAGTCAGCCATCAGGCAAGGCAACCTCTTTAGAAAGGCACTATTGTGTTGTGAATGATCAGCCCAGGGTACTGCTGTGATCTGTGGGTATGTGCCTAGGCTGTGTCAGGGAAAACAGTGCACAGGAGTTAGGAAGTGCACTTCTTATCTCACATGCTGCTGTACTCTTATGCATCCTCTATATGCAGGTTTTTTTGTTGTTTTTTTTTCTTGGAAGGCTTTTTCTGAAGGAAACATCCATCATTACATTGTATATAGAGATCAACAGGTTTTGTATTCCTTGTGGTGTTATCATTTCCTTTCATCAGCTAACCAGCTAATTTACACCACCACAGCCTTCCTGTAACAGATAGAAGGAAGGATTTGATGCAACCCAAAACCCTAACTCACTCATTACCCAGCAGAGGGTCCCTCTGCTATAGTAGTGAACCCAATGCATATGAAAGCATTTTAATGGAAACCTTCCCTGCAGCTGGAGAACATCATTCTGTTTGAAGAGTTTCTGGTAAACAGGCATTTTCCAAAACATAAACATTTGGGTTTTAAATGAATATTTACTCTCTTTCACTCTACATTATTTGTAAAAAGGAAATGTCTATATAAATATGTGATTAAGATCTAGAGTGTATATTACCAAAGAGGGATTGTAGCTTATTCTTGATCCCTGTAAGAAGAATATTTTCTGAACCTGTGATGGTCAAAGGAAAGAAAATATTGAAAGCTCCTTCCAGTACATTTAGAATGGAAGAGTGCACTGTTGCATGTTCAGAGCTTTAAGTACATCTGACTTTTTATGGTACATAGGACACATGCATAGAGCACACACACAGAGAAATAGCTGGAGTAATTTGTAAAGCTGAAAAGCTCATGTGTGCTCAGAGACGGCTTGGGAACTAGCATGCAAAGTAGGAGAAAGGAGAAAAATCTTCCCTGCATGTTACTCAAATCCCTTAGTTATTGCTCATGATTTCCTGGAAAGTAAAGACAGGGGCTAACCTCATTCAACAAGACATTTAGCATCACTTAACTATATGAGCTGTCTCACAGATGCTTTTAAATTTGTTTGCAGTGTTCCTCTCTTTAAATTTTGGATGGTAAGTTGATGCTTTAACGAAGACAAAGCCAAAGTTTTGACTCACTTTTGGATTTGGTGCAGTGGAGGGAATTACCAGTGGTGAAGAGACCTGAGCTGATCATTAAACTGAAAATCTTGTTGTTAGAGTGCGCTAATGAGAAAACTCTGATCTGTGCCTCAAAGTCTCTACTTTTGCTTTTCTCAAGTCAACCTAACTTTAAAAATAAAACTTTCTTCTGTAAATCTTCTTTCAGATAGTTACAAAACAGCAGAATAGCCTTCTGTCATCATAAATAATTATATATTCTATTAGAACAAAAACTCTTGCTTGTATAATCACACAGATGGCCAGGAGATGTCAGTGAGTCAAGGTCGGTATTGACATATTTCTGACAGACATGCTTACATCATGACTGTGATAATTTTGAATTACTCTGCATATTTTTTTGAGGGTAAAATTTGTTCTTTACTAACATGCAAGGTCATCACAGAATCTAAGAGGAAAAGCTTTGAGATTCAGATTTACACCCCCTCTGCTCCCCACCCTATCCATTAACAACACCAGATACGCACATAAACATGAACCAAATACAAATTTTCCCCAAAGCTTACATTTACATAGAACTTTCCAAGACGACATGTAAGATATCAAAATAATGAGATGACTATTGCTTTTAGAGAGAGTGGGTATTCTGACTTTGTGTTAACTTCTTCCTGTTGTTCCTTTGGCTTAATTGCCAGAGTGTGGATTATTTGTAATCATCTGTATTGCAGGTTAATCTAATAAGAAGATCCTGTGTATCTCTGTATGACTCCTGCCTAACTCCCTTTGCTGAAGTTTCCATTACCCCCTTGAAAGAGTTCAGGAATGGTATGCAATGCCACATGCAGAGTTTTTCAGAAGTTATTTTCAAATTCAAATGAAACAAACAGTTCCAATAAGATTAAAGTACCTAGGAAGAATGGTTTTTTAAAAAAAAAATATTGTTTTTTGGAGGTCTACAAACTGCTGAAGAAAAAATTCAGAACATGACCTTGCTTTATTGCACTGTATTTTGCGAAATAAGTGGGATTAGGTGTGGGCTCAGAACAGCATTTTTCCCTTCATCCTTTTTTTGTATAATACAAATTTAACATGTTTGATTTGAATAGTCTTTTTATGTTAATGGTTCAGAGGCTTTACAGGAATGTTAGCAGGAAGGTATCACTATTGGATTCTGCGGTTATTTTCTTTATACTCATAAAATTACAGTACTCTTAAATTGTAATAGAGTAATATCTGAACAATTTATTTGTTCAGTGCTTGAATCTTGCTTCTTTCTCATTCTTAGCTGTTTTCTGGGAAGTCATTTAAAAACAAACTAAGCCCATAATGGCCCCTAGAAGGGTAAATGACACTGAAAGTCAAAATATTCTAAATGCAAAGATATGTTTCCCTGAAAGCTCAGCTGTTTAAGCCCTTACCCTAGTGGTTAACCTCTGTCCACCTGTGTGCTTCAACAGAACATTTTGAATGATGTTCACCTGAAATTGTAAGAATTATTTTTTCCCTTGTGAAGTGACTGTTCTAATAATACTTTAGACATGGATTATATATATTTATATATTCATGTGTTAATAGATGCAAGTTTGCAGCAACAAGTGGTATCACTAAATTTCTTACATATATTTTTAAACTCAGAAATCAAGGGGCCATGCAAGGGAAAAAAGGAAAATGGCTATTTTCCAGCTTCCACTCTACAAAGGTCAAAGCAGAAGGTCAATGCTTTTCTTAAAAAGGGAAGTGAACAGTTCTCTTAAATCCAACATTCACGTTACTATAGTTTTTAATTCTAACACATTAGAGGCTGTATCTGTATTTTTAAGAAGAAAAAGAGTGTGGAAATAATCTTAAGCACCTCTCTGGTTCCTGAGCTTACTTCAAGTATCCTCTCATTTTATTTCAAGCAAGTAAAACTCTCCCCACAGCTCTTATCTAGTAGAGAGTAACTTTTGGCTGTGTGTATGTACCACAGTTGGTGTCGCTTGGCCTGAAGGTCAGGAGTCAGTGTTCTACTGCCTTTTTTACTCAGTGGCAGAAATACAGGTATGGTGTATAGCACAGAGGTGTAGGGGATAGAAATAATAAGTACTGACTGAGACTCTCAAGGTCTTTAACACACACAAGAGTATAGAGTCCGCATTAATGCAACTTACAATACAGATGGAAGTTAACCTGTCGATACAGACAGGAACAGGACATAATATTCAGACAGACAACGGTGTTGATAAACCAGCTATATAGAACTGAAAATTTTAGTGCCCTTAAAAAGAAAAAATAGTGTTTTAAAGAGGGATTAAGAAGATTTAGGTATTATTAGACAGTATTGTTGCTATGCCTAAAGAAAAAATATGGAGAGGAATGAGTAAAATAATAATTTTTACTACAGCTATTGAAAAGGTGAAAAGCTTTGGAATTATATAGAGAATAAAACTGTACTTCCTGTACAAATCACAGTGTAAATTTAAGAAAGGGCTGAGGAGCAAAGACAAGAAAAGGTCATGACTCTTGAGAGAAAGTGAAGAAACAAAGTGGAGCATGAGTATATTTTATAAAGAAATGTCTGTTCTGATAATGATGGTGAGAGCCTGTCATGAGAGCAACATTTCTGAGGAGAGACAAATGCTAGGCATTGAACCTGAGGAAAGGCTCACGATGAATATGCTGATGAGATTATGTAGCTATGGAGCAGACTAAATGATACTGCCTGTTGCTAATTGAGGAAGAGGGTAACAGAGAAGGTTTGGTTAATAAATTTGCTCAATAAATTAAGAGTTGTTTTTTTTTTTAACCAGAGGAGAAAATTTTATTAGAAAATCAGTTCATCATTTCAGTCTAACAAAAGTGGAACAGGTAAATTAATGACTTGTTCCAGTAAAGTCAGATTTATTTTGTGTCTGTGGTTGAATTTGCCCAAATGTGCTGATGGGTTCTTTGACATCAGTGCAAAAAAAAAAAAGAAAGAACATGCTGAACATAACTAGAATAGAAGAATTAACAGATTAATGAATTATAGAAATCACAAAATATCAATAAAAATTATAATTAACCAACTGTTTTCAAGCTAGTGGATTAATGAGATAACTCAGATGTACCAATTTTGCTCTTTGGCTAAAGAAAATCAAGAGAAATTTCTGATGAGAGCCTCAAACCAAATGTAATTGACAAAAAGCTGAATTGGAGAAGCTATTGATTTTTTCTAAATATGAAAACTAGAATTGAAGTGAGTTATCTATGGTTTGTGATTTTTTTTCCCTTAGTTTGTACTGTTGGATTTTGTGGAAATGATGTTGCTTCAATATGTGCTTGTAATGTTTCACTAATTTATTTCATATTGAAAATTCAATTGTTAACTAGATTCACCTTTAAGCATGTATATAATCCTGCTCTTCTCATTAGTACTTTGAACACTTTTTAATTTATTAACAAAACATTTTAAAATGTTGATGCATCAAAAAACATTTTTGTGGTGATGAAATTTTTTTCAAGGGTGTGTTCAGTGCTCAAGACTGAAGGTGGAACTGGGACAGCTACTATCATGCCATATTATCATCCTAGACCAGAGTCTGGAACACACAAATGCTCCTGAGCTGGTTCCTCAAGGGCTGATTTAGAATATAGACAGTAAAGCTGAGTCTTTTTAAGGCTGAGTTATCTCAAACCTAGAGGACTGGCTAACATTGGTTGGACCTCCATGTTTCTCTTTGCAAAACATGACTTGCTTAGAGCCTGTCTCACCGAAGAATTTAAACAACTTGCTTTACCTGTGTATAATTTTTTAATTGACATGTCATATGCATATTTGAACACCTTATTATATATTCCCATCACATCAGTGATTTATTTTTTAAGAAAAGGGGGGATTTAATGCTGACTTTTAACATTTCATCTATCAGCTTCTTGATAAGGAACTATCAAGAACTAAGGAACATTTTTCATATGGCTTCAGTTTGTAAGCAGTTTTTCAGTCAGCTGAGGATTTGTCTGTCAATATTGCACTGTCTAAACTACTTAGAACATTTGACATAGTATCAAATACCTCCTTCAAGTTCAAATGCTGACTACACCTGCTGCATTATTAGCAGTTTCTATTTTTATTTCCTAAAATAACTCAATTGAATTTTAGTCTGACTTGTTTAAAATATTTTATTACTTATCTTCAGCTATTTCAATTCCTTTCTGCCTGATTCTTGTATTTGACTTGATTTTTCTGCTTAATTTTTTAGTAGGTCATTGAATTTAAAATAATTTTTTTGGGAATAATTTCAATATTTTACTTTGTTACTCATTGTCTCAAAGTTTATGAGACTTCCTTTACTTAACTTCTTTTTGGCTCATTTGGCTCATTTGGCTCATTTTTGGAAAATGTCACAGCTGGATTTATTTGGTTTTATTCATATTAAGATGTACTGTTATCATGGTGCAACTTTGCTGACCTAAACACATTTTATTAATTAAAATGTCTAAAACTTCAGTCAGTGCTTTTGACCAGCAATTACATTTCATGAGATGAGACAGGTATCTGATTAGAGAATTTGAGAAGTGGTGTCTTGGACATAGGCATTCATAAAAAAATTCACTACAACTAGTTTGTTTCTCAAAGATTTCCCATTGAACTTTTTTTCCCATTGAGCAGATCCCAATTCCTCAGCCTCATTATATCTAAATAATCCAACAGCTAGTCCTTTAGAAAAGGTAGAAATGTTTTTGGAAAAAATAATTCTTGAAGTTAAAAAGGTCCTATATTAGAAGTGGAGTTCCTTTCTTAATGATTTTTTTTATGAGGTCTGTTTTCATTCACTGTACTGATAGGATGTTTCAGTGCTCTGCATTTCTGTATTGTGCTTTAATAAAATTACTATAAGTTTTACTTCATTTCATTAAAAGAAAAAGAAAAGAAAAGAAACAAAGTCAAGCACGAATCATTTTACAGAAGCACATTCAGACCTTGCTTTTGTTTTCGCAGCAGAAGCAATCTGTCTGAAATATAATTAATCACTTCCTTCACCTGCATGTCTCTGTGCCTAGCTATGTGTGCTCATTCTTTTCACACTCTTTCACTTAAGAAACAGATGTTACTTGCTCTAACAGGAAGGAAAAGGTGCTAGCAGGCTCACAGAGACCAGCTGGGTATGTAGAGTTTATTATATTCCTGCAACAGTTTATTCTTCACAAGACTGACTTATTGCTTTCCACTTCTCTGTATACAAAACTTCCTGTGGCCGGAGGAAATACACCCTGTCATAATTTATCCACTTAAAGGATCATATCACTCAGCTCTAGCTCCTTCCTAGCCTCTAAGTGTTTTCCTCCTAAGGTACAATCCATTTAAAAAAATTTAATTAAAGAGGCTTTGTCACCACAATTGCAGCATTTACAGCAATTAAGAGCAGTAAAGGACTGTGTATTCTTCTGTAGGTGATTTGGATTCTTATCGTGTTTGCAGTCTGAAAGTCTTTGTTACTGATATCCATGTTTAAGCATATGTCAGAATACCACTCTAAAGCAACCTTCTCTCAGGCAATTTCCCCAGATGTTAACAAACACGTGTTAAAGCTAAACATTCAAGGTGCTCAGCGATGAGAAACAAGCCTGAATTTTCAAGCCCTGTTGTATGCACATAGTAAAATTGGGAAAGCAGTTTCATACTTTGTGAAGACTGAACTAAATTGACTTTGCAAATATTTTCATTTTACCTGGGTTCAAGAGGAGAGATTTTTCCACAACCAACTCAGGAGCTCAATAAAAATGAAAGGACTTTAGTAAAGCATTCCTGTTTAAATTTTACACTGCCACCTCTTTCCTTAACTTGCATATCTTTGCTATGCAGAATCAGTCTTTTTTTTTCCTGTCAACAATGAAAGGTTTGACAATCTCCCTGAACAGTGCCAAGTCCTGGATTGCCTATTCTGTGTTGCCTGTAATAGAGAGAAAAGTAAATCTAGTCCAAAATTGCTGGCATACCCCCTGCAAAGCAGTGTTTGTGCAGAATCTAGGGTGAAAGCCTCATGTGCTAGCATCCAGCTGTGACCTGATGAAAGCACTGCTCATTGTAAAGGTAGATTGTGTTTCTAAGAACACTCAGAAACCTTATTAGTAATAGGAGAATCTAAAACTAAGACATTAAAGATATATATACACGGACTTTCTTTTGTGTTTTGAGGTATATTGTTTGTATAGAACCTCTCAAATCTTATGTCTTTAAAGGAATTAATTTACCAAAAGAAAAATTGTAACATTTAGGATAAGAAGCTGTATCCTTGGTACTCAAACAGTGGTAAGAGTTCAGCTCAAAAGCAGGAACTTAAAATATCAGTGATACTATATTATAGTGACATCAAAGAGGAGAAAAAGTGCTCTGTTAAATTTCTTTGTAACTGTGTACACAGATTTCTTCCTGTGGCCTTCTTCTGACAAATACTGAAGAGGTTGATGCAGTTAATCGTATGCACAGGTCATGGTTCCAGGGACACCTTCCACTAGACCAGCTTGCTCAAAGCAGTTTTGATTTATTGAAATTACAGGCACCATATTAAATAAAAAACCAAAATCAATTTGGTGCAGCACAAGGGTTCTGCTATCATGCAGTACACAACTCTATGCAGTTGTTATTGGGGGACAGACAGGTGTCCTAGTATGCTTTGTATTGATAGAATACCAAAGTAGACCTGAGGAATTATAACAAGAGGAAGTAAAATACTCCTGGAGAAATAGCAGGTGGAAAGAAAAAGAAAAACATTTAGAAGTTAAATGGTAATTTTCTGTAATCATTTCCACTCTGTGTAAGAACAGATGTGAAGCACGTGGTTACAGGATGAGGATTTTGCCAGGAAAATTAAAAAAAAAAAAAAAAAAAAAAAAAAAGAAAAAAAAGAAGAAAAAAAGTAGGGAAAGAAGAATAAAGATAAAGCTAACTGGAAAATTATGAATAAATGATTGTGATTTTGTTGGACTGGAGACTCAGTCTGTGTTTCTTGTCAATGTCTAAGCTAGGCCTAGTTAGAGGAGGTCATGGTTTGAAAAACATAATTATACTACCATGTTTGCATGGGACAATGAAATCTTAAAAAAATCAATTGAATAGTCATTTTCTTTTGTGTTCATAATAAAAGAAACAACTCAATTTTTATAATGTGTCCTTTGCCCAGTGAATGCCTCAAAATAATCTGGACTCTGACCATTAGGATTTTTGATAATGAGAATTTTTTTGGTAAAATAATCAACATAATAACTCCTGTACGACGCAAATCCTCTTTTAACATGTGGATGTCATCATCTCAGTTGCCATTCTTCTGAGATTCCCTAGGGGCTGGACTCCAGGAACAGCATTACACAGCAGAAGCATTTTTTTCTGGAGTGAAACCATTGCCAAATTTGATTTCAAGCTAGGTGAAATGTTGCTTGGCATTGTGATGCTATTACTGCAAATTTCATACTGCCTTCAAAAATGTTATAAAAGGTACTTTTGGAGGTAACACCAAACTGTTTCACTTGCCAAGATATATTACATCTAGGAGGACCTCTCCATCTCCAGTAAAAATATAATCACATTTTTATGGTGAATTTATGAAAATTTATGCATCCATATGTTTTTTTCTTCTTCATAAAGAAAGGAAAGAAGAAAAAAAGAAAACAAGGTAGAAAACAGACTGAATGAAATTTAAAAAGATATTCTTGTCTCCTGTGTTTACTTGCTACATTTTATTTTATTTTCTTGTTCCTATGAAAACCACATGAAACTTAAGCAAATACATTTTATTGTAGGATGCTGTATTTACCATTCTTAATTATTTATACTAAAAGGGAAAACGACAGAGCTGTTCAGTTAGGGCTTCATACTTCTCCAATATTAAAAACTTATTTTTCATTCTGGATTTTCTGGAATACTTCTTTGCTTCTCAGCTCAGCAGGAAGGACAAATTGGTTGAAGTCCACGGCATATCTATTAGATATTAATGCAGATAAATCCTGAGTTACTTATAATACACGTAATGATGAAGAAAGCAGGAGAAAACTCTCATATTTTTGTAATATCACTTTAACTATGTGAAACTGGTTGCAGCTGCATGAAACCATGTGACTCTAATAGTAATGGCTACAGTAAAGACATTGGAAGGTTTTTTAAGCACTGTTACTTGTGAGGTCATGACAGCAAACTGGAAAGGAAATACAACAAAATATATGAATAATAGGAAGCAAATTGTTTCAGTTCACAGAAACTTAAACATAAGCTAGCTTTAATTTACAGAATGAGAAAGAAATCAATTGTACATGCTAGGAATATCCACTTGTTGCCCCAAACTCTATTGTCTTTGGTGGGCAGAGTATTGAGTTTTAACAACAAAATAGTAATTGATTTCCAGGAGAATTTTAAAGCAAATTTCTTCCTATAATTTGCCAAATATAATTTTAAATACTTTCAGCAGAACCCCCCAAAAGTACAAAGAACTCTTGCATTTCACAGTGATCAATGGACAATATTCATACGAAGTAAGAGCAGAAAAAAGCTGATGCAGGTGGATGTGTTTTCATCTGATAATGACTCACTTTGTCTAGAAGCTGTGTCAGAAACATGCTGTGGGTAAGAACTGACTAAACCAAAGATATGCATTACGTGACTTTTCATATAATTTTCTTATCCTTTGTTCCAGCAAGGACCTCAAAAGGAAGGCTACATAGAGACAAATCTAAAACATATAAAAGTTCAGGGGTTGTTTCTAAGAATTTACAATGTTGTGTTACAAAATGACGTATCAAAGGAAAACAAAGAGCCAGGAACATCCATGTGGGATTTGGGACGGCCGGCCTGCTGAGGGATAAAATCCAAGCTAAACTGCAGGAGACACTAAAGAAAAGTGTGTTTGAAACCAGTTTTCACCTGGACTCTCATTTTTTTTTTTTCCAAAAGATTCACAGTGTAAGTCCTCTGCATGTTTGAGGTATGTGTGCAATCATTAAACACTATGGTTATTAATTATAATTATTATAGTGGATATTCATGTAATGTAATGAGACTACTGCAAATATTTTCAGGGAAACAAATCTTTCACACAGTTCCACAATGAGGTTTAGAAGTATCTGACACTCAGACAACACAAAATTGCACTGTTTGTCCCAAAGCATTTTTTCTTTCTTACTATCCAAACATTTACTCCTCATATTCTTTGAGTCTGGGTTTCAAATCCCATCTTCTGCAAATATTTTTTAGTAACTTGAATAAGAAAATAAACAGCAGAGACAAGGAATGTACTTTTAAATTTCTTTTACTACAGAAATATGTAGAAATAAGAGACCTAGTCAGACCTAGTACTTACACTGAAAGACTAAATCAGAATTTTTAGCAATTTTTGAGATAAGAAAACTCAAAAGAAAAAGTGAATAACAAATAGAAAACAATAGAAAACAAATAAGCATTTGAGTCAATACACAATTGTTCACAGACTTTTCTAAAATTTTCAATTCTCAAGCCTAACAAAGAGATTACATTTGAGTTTTTAAATATCAGTGTCAAATTATGGTACTAAATTGATAACTCAAAAAAGATCTATTTCTTCATTTTACAATGATTTTTTATAATTAAACTTTTTTTTTGGTAAGAGTTAAAGCATTTATGATGCTAATGATAGTTTCATATTAATAAAATATCAAAGGGAATGGCCAGTTTAGCAGCACAAAATATTCAAGAGCGGTTCAGTATAAAAACCAAAAGTAAAGAATAATCATATCTCCACTTGAAGAATCATGAACTTCCTCTTAATTCTCATTTTGTTACTTATAGAAGTTTCTAATATCTCTAATTTAGAAGGTGTGCCTGACCTGCTGATACCAAGCATCTTATAAATGTTGTTAAATTTACAGCTATATCCTAAACCAGGAATTACCTGGTTTTTGTCCATGTTAATCTGCACATCCCAGATAGCCTGTGGAGTTGGTACCAAACTTTTCCATGCTGGGGATCTGTCTCTCTTTAGCAGGGCTATATAATAAAATTTCTGTATAACTTTCACCGAGACTTGTAAAAGCTGGTAATGTCTTGCATAGAAAAACAAAAGCTTTGTTATCCTGTGGAAATAATTATGGAGCAAAAAATACAAGATGTGGTTTAAAGTACCTTCTGAGTTTGTGGCCTCATATGGTTGGTTGACTTAAAAGGTTCAAAGGTAGGAAATAAGAAATCATTTCCGTTAGAGGAGTACACTCTACTTGTCTTTAGTATAGGGTCAAATGAGGCCTTGATTTTTATCCTGACAGCAATGAAACAAGTGAAGTAATCATTTTTTTGATAAAGAACATCACTGTGGAGGATGAATAGAATCTGGAATTTATTTCATTGTCCTTTGCCAATAATACATCTGTTAATATGGGAAGCACATTCCTATGCTGCAGATATTAAAAACATTCTAACCAAAAGCAGCTGCCAACCAGTTGCAAATCACATCTTTCATAACTTTGCTAATTCAGCTTGAAATCCTGGTGACTTCTTTCTGAAGTATTTGACTTTAAAATAAGTGTCTATTTTATTCAACAAAACAGAAATATATTATGTTGCGAAATTGATGAGCATACTGAAACATTTGCTACATCTCTAGATTGTAATAGGACATTGTGTCGCCAGATTGAGTTCTCATGACCACATCAAATCTGCCTTCTGTGGTATGGTTCAACTTTCCTCAGCATGATCAGTTGAATGCAAAGTCTATTTTCTCTTCAAAGGGTTTAATGGCTTGGGGCTATGGTTTTAGGAAGAGGGCTATGACACAAAGAAGCTGTCTATGAGAGAGAGATGCTATGGAGTAAAAGATGGTTATCCCAAAGTTTAAGATGAGTTCCCAGAGGAACAAAGGGCTACTGAACTTCTCACTACAGTCCATGAACTGCTTTTTCCAATTTAAACACATATCATTCAGGGTATGCTGCAAAATAAAATAAAATACAAAAAAAAAAAATAAAAAATAATTAATACTTAAGTAATTAAGAAGTATTCATAAAAAAAATTATTTAATGACTCCTGAGAAAATGGCTGACTTTGAAATGACACATAGAATTGGAGCAGAAAAAAAAAAAAGCAACAAACAAAAAATAAACTAAGCTTATTTGAAAAATATGTGTCTTGAGATTTCCCAACCATTTAAGATTGGCCTAACTCCACAGCCATGAGAGTTGATTGAATGCCCTCTTAGCTTGTAACTTCACTGGCATCATCTAGAATATTTTTAACAGAGGTCATTAACTACAGATTCATATTTCAAAAAAGTCTGCAGTTTTGTCATTTTCAATAATTTTGAAAGGAAGAAATCAAACAATTTTGGTATTCTTAGCAATAAATGGAATGAGACTGTGTGGTCAAATTTGCAGAGCATTCTGAGCTTGTTCTTAAACTCTTCCAGAAATAAGTAGTGAAAATTAGTTATGTTCTTTCAAAAATCTTAAGAAATTAGGGAAGAAAAAGTAAAAATTAAGAATCATTACCCAATTCCACTTCTATTCCATAAAGTATATCTTAAAGGGAGTTTGGCTCTCAGTAGTCATATTATTTTTTTCATTAGTTAGATAGATGAAGAAAGCAATTGGAAATACACCTTCAAATATTCACCTTCAAGTATCTCTTACACTGAAAGCATATGTTGTGACTTTCATGAAAGCATAATGCATCATGCAAAAATCCTATTACCTTTCTTTTTCTGTTTCTTTAATTAAACTTTCAGTCACCTCAAAGTTGTATAAAACACCTCAAAGTTGTATTTATATTACCTGAAATGGTAAAACTCTACTTAGAAAAAAAAAAATAGGAGAATTTGTTGATTTTTTTTTTTTTTTTCTTTTCAGAAACCTCCTTGGATTTGGCATAGCAGACACTAAACTGGAGTCATTAAATCTGTCTGGATTCAAGCTGAGTTGTTTCTGGTCCATGTTGTCCAGGGAATTTTATAGCACCTGCATTGTTGGAAAGACACATAATTCAAGCTCATCAGCATTTTGGGTAATGGACAGCTAGCTTTACTTTCATTGAGATACATTGTATTTTAGAAGGCATGGCTCACTCTTTCTTCATAGAATCATAGAATGGTTTGGGTTGGAAACCATTGGGGTTGGAAGGGACTTTTAAAGACCATCTAGACCAATCCAACTACTAAGGACAGGGATACCTTTCAGTAGATCTGGTTGCTTAAAGCCCCATTCAGCCTGGTCTTGAACACTTCCATTGAGGCACCCACAACTTATCTGGGCAAGTTGTTCCAACCTCTTATTGTCCTCATCATCAGATATTTCTTTCTTAGGTCGAATATAAACCTACCTTCCTTCTATGAGAAGCGCTACTCCTTGTTCTGTCAATACTGACAGAACTATCCCCATCTACACAAATTAGAACCAGCATGGGTATGGTGGCCTATACACTTCTATTTCTCTGCCATGAAATATGTTATTCCCTTTCTACTGCCAGATCATGTTTGGATATTTCTTCTTTCCTACCTCCTTATCTAGTCTTATTTGCTGAAATATGCAATTTTTTTCTGTGTGTTTTCTGTGACTACTTTTCTACTTCATGTTTTCTTCTTGAATGCTTAGGGATTTTTGGTAGTTTTTTGGGATTTTTTTCTAAATATATTTTTGATTCTTTTCTCTTGAAAAAGGATATAAGACACTGTATATATCTGACTTATTCTCCCTTATCCTTAACCCAGTCTTGATTAGGAGAACATAAAACGGGACATAGTCCAAAAAAGTGCATCTGGTATATTTTTTAATTTTGGCTCAGCTATCTAAGCTATCTAACCAGAAGTTGAAGAATGGAAGTATTGAAGCCATCTGGCAGAAACAGTGTGAGGAGATACTGCTGTTTTATTTGTAATGGCTCCCTCTCAGCTTTGCAAACCACTTCATTTAAGTTACTCTTGCAGCTGTGGCTAGATCTTTGGCTTCTTATCTCCTTACAGCATGGTAAAGGAAGTACAAAATTATTAATTATGAAATCACACTATTATTGATATTTTTTATTTATAACCTCATTTCATATCTGGTTACATCAAAATGTATGAAGGGAATGACACTATTCACATGACTCTTATTGGATGTAGCTTTCATCTGAATTGTGGACATCTACTGAAATCTAAAATATAGACCAAGATAAGTTGAATATGAACTAAATATTTAAAGAGAATTATCTTTAAAATGAGTAATTAAAATGTTTGTTACTTATGTATACAGAAACAGAGAAATTTCATTACTAAAATTTACTTCTGCATGAACTTGATTGCATTCATTTACAGAATGATTTCAGCAAGCAGTAGAATAAGTGGGATATTGTGGCATGAATAAGTAGGATAAGACAGTGACATTCAGCTACTGTGGCAAAGAAATGAGACTCAGCTTTTGCTTTTTCTTAAACCTCTAAAATATTGCAGTCAACAGAATTCCACTGACCTAGTATTAGCCTAAACTAATAAAAGCTCCTGGAGTCTGCTCTGTGGAGGATCAGCTAACAAAATATTCTGTCTAACCTACAAGTGTTCCCACAGAAATTATTTGTGGTATTAGAAGAGCATGTGTAGGATTAATTTCAATGAATTTCCTCTGGAAAGAATGCTAAGTTTCCCAAATAAGATGTTGTCTCATTTGAGACATAGCAGTCATGTTATCAAGATATCCACAATTGGCCAATAAAAATATGTGAAAGAGAAATATCTCTGCCCTTCCAGAAGATCAGATGGTAGCCCAACAGCATATCCAAAACTGCCTGTAACAACACTAGATACTTACGTCTGAAGCAACCCAAATTTCTGTGTCCTGGTGAGGGCAGGCTCATCTTCACTGAACAATTTGACTGAGACAAAGAGGATCCTGTCTGCCTGCACTGATGGAGGTGGAACCAGAAGGAGTACCTTGGCCGAGATGGACAACTCTGAAACACTTGAAGATAAGGAAGATCATTCTTATTTTAATTGACTTAACATCAATTAATAATAGGTATAAGTAAATGCTAATGAGATAAAATACATTTAGCACATCTTTTTCCCACTTAGAAATATGTTTTGATCCAAAATATGACTAAAATTAATAATGTCCCTATATTAATGTAGGTAAGAGGCAACAGGCGCTTATATTATGGGCTAGAGAAAAATAGAAATAATGTTCAGATGAAAAAAATCTCTTTTATTGTATTTAATGTACTGTGAAAAAGCAGTGTCACATATCTTTCATCATTCATATTGAGGCCAATGATGCCTTTGCTGTCTATTTTATTGGGAGAATGATCTAATCTCAATTTTTTTTTCACAAAATATAAAGATAGTTGGTCACTTAAAGCTATGTAACATGTACCTAGCAAAATTTCAGTGGAAAAAGTAGAAAGAAACTTTTATAACTTAAAGCACAGATAGTTCTTGCAGGTCATCTGGCAAAACACCTGAACTAAAAAAAAAAAAAGTAGGAAAGAAAAAGACACTGAAAAAAGAGAGACAGAAAGAGAAAGGGAGGCCTGTTTTTAATCTCCATGCCTGTCATTTATTTCTTTCACACAAAAAGTATGGGACACAGGTGGCTGAATGTCAAAGATCGTACCCTGTCTGCATGCTTCATAAGGCATGGGACAAATATATGAAACAGGCTGGGTGAACACAAAAATCACAAGAAATGCATGCATTTTTAGTGAACCAGGTCAAAGGTTGCACTGCTTTTGGTGTTTTACAAATGTTTGGCAGATTAAATGCCCAACTCCCATGGTTAGCAAATAAGCCATGCAAGTAAGAGTACTCATAAGAAATAAAACTTCATTCAGTGTCCTTATTGTGAGGGATCAGGGTCAACTAGCCTATGCAGCATATGTGTGCTCTCAGTGCACATGCACATTCCTGAATTATGTTGGATTTTGGAAAACACATATTAAAATAATTTGGTAATGTTAAATTAAAACTCTGGTAAAGGATTAAAAAAGGATCTCAGAATGGATTAATTAAATCTTGAAAAGTCTTAGAAGTAGGCAGATAGGATACTTAGATATCATTATCAAAGAAGATGATAATTGTATTACTTCCTATACACATATTTGGCTCTTGGATATCTTTCTTGAGTAAAAGTCTATTTAGTGTTGTTTCTGCTTTCCACTGAAAATGGAAATAAGTGAAAATAATATGGAGACTGAAAGGTCATGAAATTGCAATATGTCATAGTCCACAGATCTATAATAATATTTTAAAATTATTTCTTGTTAAGGCCACATTTATTCATCCTTGTTCCCAGTAGCCATCAGTTTTACATGTAAGGTAAAATGTTGTGATTGTTTGAAATAACATATTTTCACAAAGTGGAAATGCAAGAAGTTCTTGGTAGGCCCATGAGAGCATTGTAAATGTACTTGAGGATCGATGAACTGTATATAAACTATTTCTACAAGTATTGATCCTTACCTACATCAAGAATCCACACTGTTTTACGTCTTCTAAATCTATGGTCCTTACTTTAAAAATGTTTGCCAAAGTAGGTTTTTTATTTGTTCTCTGTCCCTGAAGATTTCCTTAGGTAACAGGGGATGGGATCAGGACTAGACAGCATTATATGTTAGCACAGAAGAAGTGTGTTTTGAGACCAGGTTTGATTATGGCTATGGAATACTTTCATTCTATTGAAGATTTTAGTTTATTTTCCTAAGGAAGCGTGGTTTACAAGGTCATAATTACTCTCTTTAGTTTTTATTCTCTTGATCCCTTTCATTCTGTTCCTTCATCGTTAAATCAAGTAAATTGTAACACATTTCAGTCAAATAAAGGAGTGTTCTCTGATGAAGATGTTTCTTTAAGTAATACAGAGCTAAAGTGATGAAAAAAGATATTAGACATACTGATGACTGTGGGTTGTTGCTTGCTGAAGCTAAATCTCCCTCTTACTGAATACCAAAGAAGCCACGTGGAAGAGCAAAATTCCCCATAAAGTTTCAATCAAAGCTTGCAGTCAAGCATAAGAAGCAAAACCATAGAAAATTAGCCTCCATGAGTTATGGTGCTCAAAGAACTTCTTGTGTCACTAAAAATAATTTTGTATTTTTTTCTTTGTTAGGCTTTGCAATAGAGGGGTTTTAATCAGGGCTTAATTCGACTTAATTATACAGAAAGATATCTCAATCTGTTTTGTAACTTTCTCTGAATTAATTAATGTATTTCTGCAGCATTTTGTTCCTGAGAAATGTTTTTTGGATTCATGTTTTGAGTACTGAAAATTCTGAAAACTTTCTAAGAAACATAGGAGGAACCTGAATGAGTCCTCTCTATAATTTCAATATGTTCTCCATGTCAGATGAATCCCATGCTTATGTCCATGGTAAGTGGAAAATTGTGAATCAAATAAGTTTAACCTTAAAAATATACTCCAGATATTATTTCAAGCTGATGTCAATTTTTACAGCTGTCACAACTTTTTCAAGAAAGACCTTCAGAAAGAGCAAAGGCTTATGAAGCAGCAAGTTTCAAAATCTTGTAACCTTAGGTAACTGGCTAATGAGAAAAGAAGAATTAGATTTGCTGTAGCAAGAAGACTGGACAACTGCCATTATCTTTGCTCTGTATCCTACCTGTTGGTAGAAAATACACAAACTAATTTGATTTTTTTTTTTAAGTAAAGACTTTACAAAAGAGAAAATGCATATTTACCTTGCTTAGAACAGTGGGTTGGACACATCCTCCTGAATGTTAGTGTTTGTATTTGTGTATATGCTCATGCATATATGATTTGTGTATATCTCCGTAAATCTCTAACTCAAAATTTCCTCTCTATTGTTGCTAGTTTTTATCTCTGAGTTGACACAATCTAATAAATTCTAATACACCAAGATTCAAAGGAATTTAAATGCAGAAAAATGTCTCAAAGTGAATATAAATTACATACTATAATAGCATTCTATGTGAATCTTCAAGCAGCAAGAATAATTACTGATATGAAATGCAAAACAAAAAAGTTTCATGCTAGGCTGAAAAAGAGAAATCCAAGGGAACAAGACCATTCCCATACTTTAATGGCTGTGGTCTCTTCTGGATACAGAATTGCAAAAAGAGATGAAAAAGAGGGCAAGTGCAATTCTGTGATATTCTCCAAATATACAACAGATGATACTTCCTAAGATAAAACACCTCTGTGAAAGGCTATGGTAGAATTCAATGCACTCCCCTTTGAAACTATGAATGTGAAAACAAAAAGTTTTTCAAATGTGTCCTTTTTTAAGAAGTCTCTCAGTTTTAGGAGTATGTGTAGCTCACATGGAAAAAAGTATTTCCAATATAAACACATTTTTTCCTCTAAAAAAGAAAATGAAAGAAGAAAAAAAAAAAAGAAAAATATAAAAACTACAGAGAACATTGTTCATAAAAAACCCAAA
Source organism: Poecile atricapillus (assembly GCF_030490865.1). Lineage (NCBI taxonomy): Eukaryota > Metazoa > Chordata > Aves > Passeriformes > Paridae > Poecile > Poecile atricapillus. Next base: position 47,418,711 of record NC_081249.1, on the reverse strand, counting down.
TAAATCAATAGTGTTTACATTTACTTCTGAGTTTGAGAGATTTTTTTCCTTCTGAAATTTTTATATGTATTTTATATGTGTGTGGTTGAATGTGCATACATACACATATCTATTTGTGCACATCTGGAAGTAGGGATGATATATTTTTTTATTAATATTGGAAAGATAGTGAAACAAATTTATCCCATCATAGCTTAAGAACTGTGCATTTCAGTCAACTGGTGATAAATCACAAATTTTTCTTTCTCTTAAACACACATAGACATATTCTTCAAGTCAAAACAAACAAAAAAATCTATTTGCAAATTATTTAAGCTAAATATATTGAATAAAAATGTGCAAAAGCTGGACCAAGATTCCTTCTTCAGAGCACAGTAAGAATATGTATAATTATTTTTAACATTATTAATTTTGCAGCAGTTTTTTGGATGATGAATGGAAGCGGAAAACAAGGAATAGCATGTACTGTACTCTATGTTGGTTATTACCCTAAATACTGTGAGGGTACTAGATATATATAAGAAAATACAGAATACTCAGCATATTTGCTGGAGAATGTAGAAAATGAGTAAGGAAGGAATAAAGACATCTATTGTATATAAAGTAGGAAAAGAATGTTTTACATTGAACAGTAATTTTAAAAATTAGCCATTACATTCTTCAGGAATAGTAAGGAAATGTAAATACTGCCAGTATAATTGTGTACAATTCCTTATATTGCAAAATAAAATGTTCAAGACATAAATTTACTGAAACTCAGTTAATGAAAGTTTTGTGAAGGTTGATTGAAAGTCAGTGGGCCCCACCTTCTCCTAGGAGCTGGACCTACTTAGACCAGGCTGCTCTGGACCACGTACAGTCAAGTTCTAGATACCTCCAGTGATGGATATTCCAAAAATTTTTCAGAAAACTTGTTTAAAAATCCTTTCTGTGAATTAAAAAATTCCTTACATTTAATTAGAATTTTTCTTGTTCCAGGCTGTGTCAATTTCCTCCTCTTCTGTTGCTGAACTTCTGAGAAGAATACCATCCTCTCTCTGTACCCTAGTATGGTAATTACAGACAGATGTAAGGTTTCCCTTGACCTTGGTCTTCTCCAGACTTCTCCAAGCTGAATAAGTCCACTTCTCTTTGTCCTTCTACAACCTGTTCCTGATTACATAGGTGTCCCCCTTGACTCCAGTATGATTTTCCTAAAAGCAGGATCCCAAAACCAGACTCACTACCGAAAATACAGATTAATCCATGTTGAATACAGTGAAACAATCACTCCCCCTAATTCTCTGTCTGCACTCTTGCTCTTACAGACCTGCATTAACCCTCTCTGCAGCAGGACACTGATAGCTTGTGTCAGCTGGTGTTGAGGAGTGTTCTGCCTTCCTAGATAAAGGATCTTGCATTTTCTTCTATTAAATTTTATCAGGCTTCTGTTAGCCTTACTCTGCTAACCTGTAGAATTCTCTCTGAATAAGCCCTGCACTCCAGCATATCAGGTACTTTTCCTGCAATGTGATATCCATGAGTATTCTCAAAAATCGATGAAATGATTTTGGTTTAGTTTAACAAACTAATGGTTCCATTATTTTTTTAATGACTATACATTTCTGCTTTGCTCCAGGCAGCCAGGGGCTGCAAATACATTCTCAACACCACTTTTCCATTGTGGATCTCTGTTTGTGGTAACAGTAGAAGAAACAATAGTGCCGCTGATTAATAAATCCATGACAGAAATAGTAGCTATAATATTAAAAAAAATTCCAATCTCAAGTACCTAGAAGAAGAGGAAGTTCTCATATTCTCAGGGACTCAAGCAGTAAAATGCAGGATGTGAAAAACCTAGATTCACATCACCCCTCTGCATGAATTGTTTTGATGAATGCTTGCCCTTAACTTAAACTAACATAAAAGGGCTCTTTCAATGTCTCCTGTTGACATTGCTTCATCGCATATACTCAATTAAATATTTACAGGAGAGAGGCGGTCATGTGTTCCCATCTCCTGAGCAAGTGTCCTAGCTGGAGGACTGGAGAGCTAATCTTGTTCTCCATCTCAATCACATTTTGAGCATTTTATCTGAAGTGGAACAATGTCAACAGGAAAGGTTGAAAGAAGTGTCCTAAGAATATCTTGTAGAGTTACAGTTCACACCTTTGTCCAATTCAGAATGGGGACTGAAGCAGCATAAATAACCTTTCAGGTAAATTGCCTAATCATCAAGTATTTTCAAATGTCTCCCTCAATCTTTCTGCCTGAAGTAATTTTTTATAAATTGCTTAAATACAGATTGAGATAACATATAATAGAATGACTCTCTTACCTGACAGTTGGAATATTTTCAAGCTGAGAGATTGTTATTCAAATCTCCTTGGGCAAAGGAAGAAGTGAGCTGATGAGCAAGATATTTCATAGCGCTCATTTTATCACAGTTAAAAAAAAAATAAAGATATTAAAGCTAATTTATTTCAGAAAAATAAATTATCATGTGTAAACCATGTGCTCCCTGAAAAAAACAGGTTTTGTCATATATTTACTGTCAGAACATAAACCTGTCATGTAAATGTTTTTCCACAGGTGTAAGTGCCTCATACCCAATTACTTCACATCATGAATTTAGATTTACTCTGCCTCATGCAAGAAGCTAGAAGTGTATTTCTTGACCAGAAATATTTTCAGTTTCAGACGTAAACTGGCACCTTAGAATTTTTTCTGGGTTGATGCAAATTTTATGATTACAGGAGATTATGATAGGGAAACAAACCTCCAAAAGAAACTGTGTGGCTGTTGTATACTCATTTTTGAAAAGGGCCTTGGAGTTTTCCATGCTTCTCATGTTGTTAGCACTACCAGATTGGTGGTTTTGTCTGCAAGCCAGACTATAAATCATCATCAGTGTTAGGCATGATATTCACTATTAATGCCTTGTTTTCCCTACTGAAGTATATTTTTGTGCTTATTTTCTCTTGATCCTTGGCATTCTACTGACCATCAATCAAAAGAACAAGTTGGACATTCCTCTCTGTCTTGCCTCAGTGAACCCCTGATTTTCTTGACTATTAACCACTCTCTGGAATGTACATTTACTGTCGGCATCTTTAGGCTCCTATATCCTCCTCCTCCAGCTACGGACCCTTCCTGGCACCAGGTTGCAAAGCAATATTTTCCATATACTGAATAAGGAGCATGTCACAGGCTGTTTGACATGGTCTGGGAGCCCACAGAAAACCACTGATGCACAAACCACTTTTATTCCACAAGACTGTGGGACCCTAGAGGAATAAGCAGTCTTTCTGCTAGGGCGAACACACCTCATACACATAAACACAATATTCCAACCTTTACTGTTTAACAGGTTTCATTTTCATGTAGAAAAGGATTGCAGACTGATGTCTATCAAAAGTTGTATCTTGTGAGAATTTTTCTTGAAATGTGTGATTTCAGAAGCTTGATTTCATGCACCAGCTGCTCTCTTTCTTTACGAAAAAGAAGTGTTTACTGGGGTGAGGAACATTATTCATTATTCAGGAGCACGGAAATTTTGACTTTTTCTTGAGCTTCTTCAAAACTCTTCAAATGGAAGGAAAAGGAAAATGGTTCAACATAAGTTCAGTTAGATGGTTGGATAACTTGTGATGGTATTTCCCATAAGGCTGCTAGTTCAAGAACTTTCTTTTATAAAACATATATATCAATAGGCCTATTTTCTTTATTGGACTCCTTGATTTTGATTGGGCTGAAAGCTAATACATATTTTATTGTCTTGCTTTAAAACGCATACATATACTATATCAGTCTGCAACTCTATCTTAGTCATGTTTCCTTTAACACTAAAACAAATCAACTTTGCTAAGTAAAAGGCTGTGAAAAGTTGAAAAGATTAATTTTTCAAAAATGACTTCTAACTCACCCATGGTAATTCCTTGTCCATACTCTACCAATGCAGCCACAGTATTTCTGATAAAGATTTGTACCTTGATACTAAACACAGTCTGTGGTTCTTTGTATGTGTATTTTATTACAATATTGCAATCTAATGAATTGATTTGCATATGTCATATGATTTGGCATGATATTGCTAACAGCAATAAACCCTCCAGTACTAGAAAAGTTGTGGCACTTCTTGCTCAGAAAGATCATATTTCTAGCTATCTGATGAAGTGCTACTTAGCTAAAACATACTTGAGTTGTGTAAAAAAAAACAAAAATTAAACCAACAAAATTAAAACCTCCAAACCAACAAACCCCTGAAATTAATTAGAATTAAGGACTGAAATAACTTTTTAGTCACATGCCAATATTAGAGAGGGAAGCTGGACAATGAATCAGATGAGTTTCCACTACAAATCCTGCAGTTTATACAGCTACCATCTGACAACCAGACACAGTGGTACCTTCCAGATGCTTTGTTCCACTCTAGCAATGCAATATAGCCATAAACCTGGCTTAGCTAATTTGTAAAGTTAAGTTTATGACTATGTTGCATTGGTAGAACTAGAAGTAGCAGCTGTCACGTAGCTATGAGATTGATCTGTGCCTCCTAAGCCTTTATATGATAGTTTATGGTTTAAGAAAAGAGTGGAAGGGCGTGTATAACTCTACTAGAGAAATCTTACATGCATTTGTAGCAGGGGCTAGGCACTTGAATTAGCCCATACATGAAAGTAACTATGTGGTTGTAGTGACTTGTAATTTAGAGTGGGATTTCCATCTTCCAAATGTAGGTATCTAAGCATTGAAATCTGAGCTCATCTCCTTGAATTTCTTGTGTAGTAAGTGGAGAGAAATAAGCAGAGGTTGTTCTATGCCTCTCTCTAAGTCTCTATTTTAGTTTAAGCTGAATTGTCTTTTAGATTGCCTATTGCACAGAGCTTATATAAATGTATTCAGGCCTAAATTTCTAATTTTTAGGTACCTGAATTTTAGATTCACTATCTTACTGACGTGCACACTTCCTGAACAGAAAAGCCATTAAATGGCAGACGCTAAGTTGGATGAACTGCAAGGTCCTCTTGCAAGGGTAAATGCTTTGCACTACAAGATTTTTCTGTTTTCTTCTCTTTGCTCCTTGCTGAGGAGATTTTCTCTATGGAATGGACAGTGGAATTCCTAGACTTTCATCTCCACTTGTATCTGTCCTACTGAGAACAAGACCTGCATTTTGGTTCCTTACAGGCTATGAGAAATAACTGAGGATCAAGAGTTTGTACATATGTTGTTCCTAGATGGATATACTTCTTTAAAGGGTTGATATATTTCAGAAATATTTTTTACTATTTTTAGATATTTTAATGGTATTCTTTTCCTCCTTAATCATATTTTTCTTTATATGGTGACTCATATTCTCCTGCTCTAAATTCAATTTTCAATCATAATGCATTAAAAATACCTCTCATATCTATAAAAATACTGTACTAATAGCAGGACACAAAAGAATTACCTAAATTCTTTTCATACACACAGAACTTTGTCATCATTAATAAAGAAGGTTTCTACAGATTAAAATTTCTTTCAAACCCAGTTTAATTGGAGAAATTTGTCTGCTGTTAAAGATATTGGGGGGGGGGGGGTTTGAGCCTAGGAAAGACCATATAATAAGATTTCCAGGAACTTCTAAGCAAACTTATTTCTGTATAAATCAGATGCATGTTCTTATGCCACAGATTTGTCAACCAATTTGCATGCAGACAAAAGATTAGCCAAATTAAGTAGCATTGACTTTGGTGGGTTTTTCCATTGCAGGAAGTAAAGTTGGTGATAGAAAACTTATGCACTCATTTTAAAAAGCCTCCATGTTTCTTTAGTTTTCTGTACAAAATGTCCTGTGAAAGAGCAATAAATGGAAGGAGGGGATTGTCTGCTCTGCTCTGTACTGGTGTGGCCTCACCTTGAGTACTGTGTGCGCTTTTTGGTGCCACAATATAAGAAAGACTTTCAGGTATTAGAGAGCATCCCAAGGAGAGCAACAAGGATGGTGAAGTGCCTTGATACTGTACAAGAAGTCAAGTGCCCCATCTTGAACATGGGAATAATTTTTATTTTCTTTTCTATGTAAGCTTTTCCTTATATCACTAAAGGTAGTGAAGGATCTTGCAGTGTCTTCAGTGGGTTGAGGATCAACCAGATTGCATCCTGGAATTTCAAATTACTTTTTTAATAGTAGTAATTGTAATTTGAAGTTATGTGGAAATTGCTTGAAGTTAGGTGGCAATTGTTTGGGATAATTTTGTTGGTTTTTATTTTTTTTTTTTTTTGTACTATCTATTATTTACTCTTCTTTTGAGACTTTCTTCTGCATCTTTCTTGTCAATGCAGTGTAGGTTTGAGTAGAGCTGTGTTTTCTTTGATCAGCTTCTCTGCAGGTGGCTATTATTTAGGGGTAATCCTATTTATTCTAATAGATATTCTTTCACAAAAAATAAGATTCTCCTCCTCCCATTAATTTGATTTTACAGTCTTCCATATGCAGCTAGTGACAAATGTTTTCAATATCAGGTTGTTAGTTTCAGTCCATTATGACTTTTACATATTTTACACACAGAAATAAGATTCTATGGCTTCTAGAATTGTATTTTACCAATTTATACTTGTGCAATTTTTTAAAAAGTGTTTTAACATTGTGAAAAACAATGTAGAGGCCAACAGACTAAAACAAACAAAAACAGTCTGAAAAAGAGAGTGAATAATTAATGGCTTTGATTTGTAAATTGTGTCTCGTGTTGCCCAGAAAAGGTCTGAAATCACTGTTGCATTTATCAATGTGAACAAAGGAAACACAGGAGAGATCTCAGGGTCTGGTTCATTCCAAGTATACTTGCAAAAATCACTGTAGGAAGTATTGTGAAAAGCTCACAGTGAACTTATAGGTTACTAATGAAAAGGGATTCTGTTTATCCAATTTCTAAAACAAAGTAGATAATACGTTCTCGTAACTTGCTCTGACTTTGCATCCTCAGGAACCTGTTAGAGTAGGTTCTTAAGAAACTTAGATTGCTGCTGATGTGTGTCCCTGACATAAATGCCACTGATACTCAGGAATCAACAAATGAACTTAAGAAAACACTAATTTCTCTAAAAACATGTATAATTTAATTGTCTAAATATACATTAATAAAATATTTGTGTTTCTTCGTAAATTCAGGAGATATACTAGCATGTAACTACCATCAGTTTCATAACTTTCAATCTCAGTGGTAGTCAACAAAATATCCTAATCAGTTGAGTTGGGGTTGGATCTTTCTGCCCATCTGAACCCTGCGATCCAAAGGGGCCCAACTCTCTATTTCATAGTCAGACAATATTTATTTCCTCATTTTCCCTTCACATACATATGGCTATGGAATGTGAGAAAATTAGGAATGTGTGTTATAAATTACAATATAATTCAGAACCTTCTGAGGTTGCAGCTAAATTTGTCTCTGGCAAAATGGAAGGTGTCTGGCTTTCTCTACAAATGTCTAGAGCACATCCTTCAGTAGTTTTAGGAATAGAACAAGACTTATTTTCACAAAGACAATAAAATTTATTGATGGCTTGACTAAATCTTCCAGTAATTTAAACTCCACAGATTTTAGTAATTATGTCTTACTTGAAAAACAATGCTTTAAATAAGAGAAAATAATGTTTTCTAAAATAGAACAAATTTCCTGACATCAAAACATTTGAAAACAAGATCTAGAGGGTTCAGAAAATACTTCTAATCCTCTCATCCATAACTCAGCTTGCCACACACTTAAATATTTCAACACTCGTACCCTTTTCTGCCAGCAGGTAGCAAACCTATAATATTTGTATCTGTCAAGTTTATATTTAACTTGCCCTTTTAAATAAAATGCTTACATCCTTTAATGTAAATTTTAAGGTTTTAATATGAGGTATCAGAGTTAAGGAAAAACTGTCCTCTGAAAGGATAAATAATTGCCACTTAATGGAAAGGATGATTGCAGCATTGTTCTTTCCCCATAAAAATGTATGTTGAACCAACACTATACACCTATTGAATATGAAAGCAGATTTTTGATCAAGAATTTATATGCATGGGTTCAGTGGGAACATCTGAAGATTTCTGAAAGACATATTTTGTTTATTTGGAATAGAGACATAGAAGACAAATATTTGCAGTTGAAATCATGTTGAGATTTGTCTTCTAATTTGGGGGAGGAAAGTTAGGAGTCTGCAACCTTCTGTTATACAAGATGTTTCAACTTGACAGAAATATATTTCCTGTCAAAAACCTGTTTCACTCTCTCCTACCCAGCTAATGTGACTCAGTTATCAGTACTAAAACTCTGCAACTTTTTATTTATCAGGGTATTTTTACTTGGAGGGAAAGATTAACTTTTAAAGATATCAACTGTATAAATCCTGCAGTGATAGTATATTCATTGCAGTGGAAGAAGGATTGTTAGAAGTTTTTACAATTTAGGTAATAGAGATGTTAAAATTCCAACAAATCTCAGAGAAACAATATTGTAGTAAAAACCTTATTGAGACCTGAAGTCTACAGTCTAAACCGGATTTTCAGTATGTAACTCATCCAGAAGAAACCATACAATGAAAATCCCTTACAAATATAAGATAAAATAAGAAAACCTAAACAATGAAAACCAATGAAATGACTACCCAAGCAAAACAAACAACCAACAACAACAACAAAAACATAAAAACAAACCCCCAAACTCAAAAATACCCCAAAAACTAAAAAAAACAACCACCCAAATCAGATTTTTCTTTCATTCTTTGGCCTATTTTTAGTAAGATGCACAGTCCTGAAACATTTTTTTGACTTTCTATAGTAATAGAGTAATGCTCTGCACTTGCCTTCCTTTCTCATACACAGGTTTAAAATGCTTTACAAAGACAACAAGTCCTGAGTGGCTTCACTCTACATGGAATGCACTGAGATTAACTATACTACATTTTAGTCTTCTTGCAGAATGAGCTGAAAATCTTCATGTGGCCATTTCCCTCATCCTAGACCCTGTCAGAAATGTAAAGGCTATTTCTCAGTGGTGTTCCAGGGTTAGTTATTTAATACAGCAGAGATAAAATAAAATTAAAATAGCCAGACATAAGAAAAAGACATGGTGTTTGATAAAAAAAAAAAATACACTTTTCTACATTTTTTTCAGTTCTTTTCTTAGGACCATCTTCATTATTCAAATAATTTCATTATTTACGTCTCAAGATGAAATCTTATACATGAAGCAGAAGGAAAAATCTCTCTCTTTCCAGTTATTTTTACAATTTCTTAGCTTATTTTAAAAATTAATAATCTTGCTAGTCAATAATGCCTGGAAATACTAAAGTGCAACCAGGACAATATTGGTTGTTTCATAAAGCATGGAATACCAAAGTATTCTTACAACAAATTTTCAGAGAAATTTTAGAAAAAAAAATCAAGTTGCTTAAATTTTATAGTTAAATATATCTCATGGCTAAGAATGCTTCATTCCCCTCTTCTTTTCTTATAGGAATTTGAAATGAAAATAAAAAGGTTCTTCTAGCACCACTAGATAAGTATCAAACATTTTACTAAACTACTACTCAGTTTGGTAATCTAAAGATGTGATGAAGTTAAACCATTAACACTTAATTTCAGAAGTACTCTAAATTTTAGAATTAAGAAAAGAAAGTATTTATTATTATAACCCCATATAAACAGCTTTTTTCAAATTATTTCCTTTTTTACTTTATTGAGATAGAATTATTTTAATGTAGAAATTGTTTTTTATGGCTGTCTGGAGCTTGTTGATTAATTAAGCCCAGTTGTTTGAACGAATATTTTCGGAGACAAGAACAATCATGCAGTTTTGAAAAAAAAAATTGATCTTGTCTTTTTTACATTTGGTTTTCATTTTTTTCCTACAACAAAAAAGGATTTTTTTCAATTTTTCTGTGAAAAATATATCTTCCACAGAGAAATAATGTTTAAATTGTTCTTTCTGTACTCATATGTCTTTTTTCTGTGTTGCATTACTTTTTCTCACAGCTCAATTTCTGCGTGACACCACCAGTAGTTCAGCATGCATTCCCAAGATGCAGGTGATTACATTGTTTGCATGCTGCTATCTTTGATGACATTTATCTCAGGAGTAATCTTTTTTGAGATAGTTGAACTTTTGCTGCTCTCACCAAGGACGCTTGAAGCATCTTTAAACACAGCATGGCATTCTTCTGTTAAGCACCTGCTCTTGGAGCACAGCATTGCAGTTCTGGAGGCTCGGATGCTGTGTCAACATGCACACACCTGTCTACCTTTGGTATGCAGCCCTTTCTTTATTACTGAACTCCCAGATTGAAAAGAATGGTGGTAACCCATTGCAATCACATACCTAGCAGGACAGAACAATTTAATTACAATTCTTTAAAATAATTCTCATCATCCTAAAACTCTGTGGGATTCAACTGGATATAATTTGTACCATTTTTATGCTGCAGTGTGGCCAAATGCAGTCACGTTTTATATCTATTTAATCACTGAAAGATATATGTTCAGATTTATATATATGTGTGTGTGTAGATATCTATATATAGCTACATATAAATGATATTGATATATATATATATAAACAAAAAGATTTCACTAGTTTAGGAACTCAAATTTTTTTTTGCAGTACAAACTGCCAGCACTTCATATTTCCTGAATGCACATAATTGCTAATTAAATCCACTCTAAAGTGTGGAAAGTAACCAATCTATTCCTGTAACTATGAGTTTAAAGAGCTATTTTTTCCCCCTCTTGTTAATACTTTATCCAGTGGTGTATTGCTTTGCCCTTAAGTACATTATGCATACAAAAATTGACAGTATTTTGGGTACAGACACCTGTGCTGTTACTGTCCATATGCAGTTAAGTCATTAGAAGAGAATATAATAAAATTTATAACTTTTTTTTTTCTTTTTTTTCTATTATTTTTTCCTGTAGTATTAAGTTCATTCAAAATTGCACTTATGGACTTTGCAGCTTTGTTGTTTTGGCACACTTTGGAATCATAATCTGAGATTCTGGAGCTCCATTCTGTCAAACTTCCTCTACTACATGAGACCATCAACTCTACAACTGGCAGCTACCTGGTAAAAACCACGATGTAGAAATCTCACAGACATAAAAGAGCAGGTTAAATGGTTAAAGGAGAACTGCAAGCTTTTAACATGCTAAATATTCCATTGCAGTTTTAATAGATTCAACTGCTGGTCATTATTTCTATACTTGAACCAAAATTTTAAGGATCAAGTTCCAGGGAAACATAGGAAAAAATAACACAAATTTCATCAAAGGATGGATTCATAATTGGTGAAAATTTGTAGAATATTCCTTGTTTTACCCAAATCATTACTGATCCCTAATTTCAATTTTCAGTCAGGGTAGTACTGCTTGCCTCTCCCCCTCCAGATGCCGTATTCCCCCAGTACATTTAGCAAAAACTGATTGCAATAAACTATTTGACTTTTGTATGTTTGAAACAACCACTTCTTCTTGTCCCCTACCCCACAAATTTGATGGGACTCTCAAAAACTGAAGCCAGAGAAGATACTAATTTGCTCAGACATAACAATTACAAGCTTCAAACATAGCTTATAAATTGCATGTAATTTGAAAGATTTACTGGAATGATATGCACCTGCAAATTGTTAACTAACACCCACAGACACATTTTATGGCTCATGCTCTGGTCTTTTAACAAGTCACACTTCAGGCAGCTGGAAGAGTATAAGAATGGTGAATGCTTGAAATTTGTCCTAAGTGGTGTTGACATTACACTGACCGAAAGATGCAACAGTTCTCCTTATCCTTAAGAAGTTGCATTATTTTTTTTTTTTCTTTTCTGGGTTGTTTTTCTTTTCTTTCTTTCTTTCTTTTTTTTTTTTTTTTTTTTTTAAGGGATAGTGCCTCCAATCCGATCCAACAGGAAAACAAAAACAGATAAAGCAATATCTCTGGGACTGGAAGTCGTAGCCAACAATACAGCTGCAAAGTTTAAAACAGCCCCAGAAGGACTGATGATTATCATTACCTGGCATCCTTCCAGACTTAATGGCCTCCTCCTCACTGAAATAAAGAAAAGCTAAAACATGTTCCACTGTTGTTTCTTTTTGGATCACTGCAGTGTATCTGTATGAATGGAAATACTGAAGCTGTGGGGGTTTTTGAGTAGGTAACCACAATCTTCTGCTATAACAATAATAAGACCGAGCTACATAAGAATTTTACATTTGTTTACACAATAAGACTAAGCAGTCGTTCTGGTTTCTACTGGCAAAAAACCTAAAAACCCCATCAATCACTTATTTGCACGTAAAATCTGAGCTTTAAGGGGATAAATATCTGTTAATATGTTCCCATAGAAGTAGTCGACTAGAAGTATGAATTCCCAGATTTTTTCATGTCAAATCTAAAATGTAGTAAAGAAATACATACATAATAGATGTGATGTTTTTAATGAAACTATAAAACCAGTAGCAGATCTGACCAAAGCTTCCACAGATTTTGTTTTTCACATCTTTTAAACACACATTTTGAGTTAATTTGGTCATTCTGTATGTACATTTGCAAACAAAAAAATATTGTAGAAAAGTTTTAGTGAACTTAGTAAAAGTAACACAGCTTGGCTTCAAACATTGAAGTAGGAGTACCTTATTTTTTTCCTCAGAAGTTTAGAACTTAAGAGCTTTTTTAGAAACATTTAAACATCTATCTAGAATTTGGAAGACAAATATATCACTTTTTTTGCATGCCATAGTTTTAAAGATGCTACAAAATGTTGCAATTATTTCAAACAAGTACATTTTTCTACATGAGAAAGGTATTTTTCTCATAAAAAGGTGACTCAGGAAAATAACCCACTGGATAGATGACAACCACTTGAAAATCCAAGAAGAGACGTTCTGTGTCCATCCTACAGAACCATCTGAGACAGAGCAGAGAAAGAAGCAGGAAACAAGACAGAGCATATTACAGCCTATTTGACTTGAATAAAAGTTGTAGTGTTTCTGCCTTTCAGGTATATTCTGTGACAAGGGTCTGAATGTGTTTAACACATGGAAAACTTTGGCCTTCCCAACATTTTACTCTCACACCACTGAGAACCTGTTGTGCCACTAATACTTTCAGAGGAGAATAAAGTAGTCTGTGCGTTTTGTTTGTTTTGTTAGTTGGGGAATTTTTTGTAACAACTCCTGAACTGGCGGTAGCAGGAGATTTACTTTTGTTCCAGCTTGCTTTAAATGATCTCTCAATGTGATGAAACATAGTTTTGTAACTTAAACACAGTTGGCAAATCCTTGCTTATCTTCAAACTTCCCCCCGCCCAACACATATGAAGCTAACCAACTCCAAGCAAATACTTCCAACTGTCTTCATATACTGGGCCAGAGGTCATCCCAATCGGAAAACAGGGGCTTCAGATGGTATTTCCTTTATTCCAGCTAATTGCAACCGTATGCTTTTTGTGACAGAAATGGAGGTATGTAAGTACCAGACCCATTAGCCAGGTTAATTGCTTCTTCCACAGCTGATACTCTCTGTGTAGCTTTTGTCCTGCAGTTTAGTTTAGTCACTGCTGCCTGGTTTTAATTATTTAATTATTTAATTATGTAATTATTTAATTATTTTGTTGTTGCTTCTGCCCTGTTATTTTGTTTATTGCCGGTGGTGATTTCCAAAACACTGATATGGGAATTCAGCTTTTTATGTCCGAAAGTGAGAATAGTTTTTTCTACCAAACCTTGCCAGGCAATTCTTGGCTTTTTCCTGCTGTTTCCTTTGTTAGGATGGAGGATTTGGAGAATAAACAGCAGAGAAGCCAGGATGATGATAGAAAGACTTAACATGTATGTATCCAGCTGAGGTGATGAGGAAGAATTTCACAATTCATCACTGGCATTTCCCTTGTCCTGCTCAGTGAAGAAAATCTAGTGAACCAGATGAAAGCTCTGGTGTAGTTTATGTGAAGTTCAAGGAAATATGGCATTCCAGAAAACAAAATTTATGCTTTGTGAAACTCACACTGAACATCAGCTTTAAAATGTTTTGAATTTTCCCTGTTTTGTTCCTGCTTTTCTGAAGATGCTTCCAGGCTTTGGAGAGATAAGGACTTCCCATTTTCCAAACCATGAACCACAGGGAAGACCCACACGATCAAGGCAGGCAGGATTTGCTCTACATCAGCAGCCTCATGCACCTGAAGCAATATCCACATTCTCCATCTTGCCTTTTGCCACCTGTACTCAGCATGTTGTCACACAGTCATTAGCTTAGAAAAATAACATGAGCCAAACAAAAACCTCTAGAATAAATGAGTTGCCATAAGAAAACAATTAAAAAGTCTCCTGTTGTGAAAAAAACATATTTAATTTAACATGGGTAAAGAGACCACCCAGGATTAGCCCAAACTTGTGGTTTTCTTTTCCCCTCCTCTCCACAAGCCTGTTACTAGCAATACAGGTGCATTTATATGAATGACTTATTGTGAAGGGCTGTGATGATGATGTCATCTCAACATATTTTACTGTCTGGATATTACATAAGATGATAAACAGTGATCAGCTGACAAACACATTTTTTAACAAATTGAAAAGCAGGAGCAGGACCAGATAGCAATGTATTTGTGTTTAAAAATATTTATTTATTTTAAAACTAACCCATAGACATTAAAATGTGAAACATGATTTCTCTAACCAATGTGCACATAATTATCCAGATAGGTAAAACCAGCACAATCATGTAATAGGGACTTCATAAATTATCATAATCAAAGATTAAGATATAAAATTTTGAGACAGAAATTTCAGAATCAAGCCCCTGAAAACTGAAGTCAATGGTAAAACTTACTCACAATATTATAAAAATTAAAATAATAGTAATAAAATACAATAAAAGTAATAGTGAATTTTTGGAAGCTAATGCTTGTAGTAGTGACAAATGAAATTAATTTTGTTGAAATTGAACCCTAAAACAATAACTAATAAAAAAACCAAAAAGTAATAAACATTGTAAGCCTCTAAGAATACATTATCATAAAGTTTCAAGTTGGTTTCTCTTTTTTTTTTTTTTTTTTCTCCAAAATTCATGCATTTTATGTACCTTCACACATGTATGGTCTTTTACCTGGAAATAAAAGTTGCTCTGGTGACCCAGTACATCCTTTATGAATAAAAAGTGTTGTCTGAATTTATTTTCTTGTCTAGAACTTTTGTTGATAGCTCATCATAAAGATTGTCCTGCTGTCCTTAAATGCTGGGGAAATTGCAAAAATCAAGTTAATCTCTCCACATTTATGTATATATTTCACTGAGCTAAAGCTTTCTCTGTTATGCAACAACAAATATTTTCTAGACAGATCTGCTATCACTACTTATAACAGGGTTTGTTTCTAACTTTCCACCAGAAATGCCTGCTTTTAGATGATTTTTATTTTCTAGTTTCAACACTTGAAGTAAAAGTTCTTATCTAAGGTAATTTTTATGGAGTGAAGAAAACAACCCAACAAAACAACAAACCCACCTTCATTCATTTCTAAGAATAATGTTGGGGTAAACTGTTTGTTCTTACAAGTTTGATAAACTTTTCTCCCCTTGCACCACTCATACCACCACTATTGAAATAAGCGCAGTAATTTGAAAATTATGATAGTTGCTATGCAATGTTTCTGTATCTTTTTGACTGGTGATGAGAATGGGTAAGATGATCACCTGTTTTAGACTGAGATAGGACTTTATAGTGAATCTGTCTGAGAACTAACTTACTGAATTTAGATGCCTAAATTGGAACTAAATTAACTTTTGTTTTGTGATTCTAATATTTTCAAAATGTCTGTAATCCACCCTTTGGATGAGCAAGATTTTCCTAAACTTTATGAAGAGTGGCAAATGAAATGATAAGAAAAATCTTTCCTTCTTGTGTTGGTGTTGTGTGGAGGGAAAATCTGTTTTCTTTATGCACAGCTGGGACAAGAGCTCCTCAGTACTATGATGAGGGGTACTATAGTATATACCATCTATATAATGGGACTGTGAGCCCAGTACAAGATGGAGAGAACCTGAGACAAAGGACCAAAATAGTGAATAAAGGAAATGTCAAGTTGCTGTTTCAAGAAGCGGGACCCAGGGAGAGAAACTACATATCCATAAGTAATAAACTGTGTCGTGGTTTTGAACCAGTAATTAACAAAAAGGGGAAAAAAAGAATTATTTATTTCTTGCTGTGAGATATGGAGTAAAATAAGAGCAAACCAGGCATAAAACTTAAAAGGAATAAAGAAAGTTTATTGACAAACTACAAGAATAAGAACACCAGAATAAACTTTTAGAAAAACCTTTTCATTTCTCACTGCCCACCATTCTTTGTTCACATGACAACAGAGACAAAAACTTTATAATTTTGATGGTTTAAACAATCTCAATTCTTTCTAGTCTTTTCCTCAGTTTCTGTAGAGAAACAGAAGTTTCTTTCTGTTAATTTATGGAGTTTTTCACAAGAAAACTATTTTGTTATAGTTTCTCGTTTCTCTGATATCAGCTGCTCAGAGCTGCTATTATCAGAGCCCACCCCTCCTATTCCACATCACTCTGAAATGTGTTATAGGTCATTAGTTTGGGGATAGCATTTTAAGGATAAGTTATTCAAAGGCAAAAAGTATTCTTTATCTGTTTCTGTGAGTTTCACTAGAAAACAGTTTTCTCATTGCCTCTCAAGGCTTCAAATCTCCCAGCACTTCACTATACCACAATTACTCTACTTTTTCTCAAATTTACACTTTGAACACTCTATTCCTCCCCATACTCTATCATGAATTAAAGGAGTTCTTTTCAGGACTTCATTGTCCATCCCCATAGTTTTAACAGAAAAATATTTCAGCTTAATTAAAGCATCTTCTTAATTCTCTACCTTTCTTGAAGTTTTTTTTCTTTCTTGCCACTAGTAGTTTATAAAGTCTCTTTTCATGTTGATCACTCTCCTTTTCTCTCTCTGGATAAAAAGATTAATCCGCAAATCTCATCTGGATAAGAAAGAGTTAAAATCCTGCCCAAGCTTTTGTAGATGGTTCGGTGATCTCTGCTGAACAGGAGCTGGAGCCGTCTGCGATGGAAAGTTCCTCATAGCTGCTCTGGGGAGCATGGTCACTGTCTCTGCTTGCAGCAGGCTTAGAGCTCTTCTCCTTCTTTACTCGACAGTTTTCTGGTAAATTCCATCACGGCACAACCTGCAGCCAAGCCAGGAACCGGCCTGGCCTAGCTTGGCTCGGAGCAAGCCCCCGCAGGCCCCATCTCTCGGCCGGGAGACGCGGCAGGTCCGGCCCGGCCCCGGCCCGGCCACGTGGCCGGGCAGAGAGCGAGAGGCCGAAGCTCTGCTCACCTTTCACAGCCAGAAAACAAAGAGAACCACAGACTTCTGGTTGTACACTTTAAGGTGAGGTTCACAAGTTGATCTCACTTTTCAATGGCTAAAACTGCTGTCAATTCTCAGCAATGACCGATAATTGGTCATGAGAAAGACTGCAGGCAGTCCCCAGCAACTCCAACTTTCCTTAAAGGTAAAGTAACTCCATGACAACTGAAATGAAATGCCTGCTTGAAGGGAGACTGAATCTATCTCCAGATATTAATCCCAGAACCAATGAAGTCAGGATAAGCTGGAAAATGGAGACGCAAAGGTGGTTTGGGTGAGTCATCTGTATTCAGAATCACAGAACATGAAAAAACAATGGGAAGTAGGTAGTTAGTTCCCACATGGAAGCTGGTTGTAGTTCTCATGAAAGGAAAAGAAGACTGTCTGCCACTGGGAAGTTTAACAGAGGAGAAGAGAGACCAGGATGGGAGGCCTGCACTGGTTTCAAAAAAGCAGTGCAGAGGGGAAAACACAGTGGGGACTATCCTGCTTTGAAGAAGCCTGTGGAGGACCCTAAGTATCCCATTGAATACAGTATTTCCTCAGTATCTGGTAGACCCAGACTGAAATTCCTAAATATGTAGAAATTTCAACCTTATTCCAAGCCTCAGTCAAAGAATGTGGTTGAACAGCAGGAAACTCCTGGATTTAAGAAGAAATTCCATTCCAGCTACCACAAAAAGTATTCACTGAAAATATTTGCTTATCCTAGAAAACATGTATCTTTGAGTGGAATTTTAAAGTAAATTAAAATATTTTAATATTTATTATAGATAAAAAATATCATTATAAAAATAGCTCTCTATATTATATAAAATAGAAACAAACATCTATAAATAAAATACATAATGTTTTGATATTCAAATATTTAATGTAAACATTAAAATAAATCTATTTATTAAATTAATAGTAAGCATAAAATTTAAGTATTTAATATTTATATTGAATATTATATCAATTATAACATAGAATATTAAATAGTTATATTGATATTAATAAAATTTAATATTTTATTAAATATTTAATAGTTTTATTTAATAAAAAATGAATGTAATATAAACTTTCAGCAACAGAGAAACTAAAGATTTTAATACAGGTTTTGAAATAAATAGGACTGAGTCAGAACCAGAAGCTGGACTTAGTACTTCAGTCATAGACTATTCTTCTGTAACACTGCATTTCCCTTAACTGCTTGAAACAAATACTAAGACAGATATGTTAGTAGATAAAAAAAAAATCTCTTTCATTGAAAGTAACTTATGCAGGTGAACAGTTTAAAATGCAAGAGTTACAAACTCTTCAGTAAAACAAAAGAATAAACATTACTGTTTGCTTGGTATCTGTACAAAAATAGACTCCTTAAAGATTCTTTTGACACCTCACTTTTGAGATGTGAGTTTCTGCATCCAAATCTCAGTCAGGACTGTCATTTTCAATGGTCTTTGAGTCTGAGAATTTGATGTGACAAAAATTTTTACTGTAGACTCAGGTAGTGGTAAAACTTCATTTACATTTTCTGGAAATGTTGATATAGATGGCAAAATGATCCTTTCTGACAGCTGAAGGGAGCATAAAATGTTTCTGTAACTTATTTCTTCACTTAAAAGTATTTCCTATTGCTTAGAGTTTTAATTTACTGAATATGTTCCATTTAAATTGAAGTAGGCTGAGGAGAGACTTGTCTTACCACTGGCAAGGCTCACTATCATTTCTGGATAGATATGAGCCAAATGCCGAACTTCACATCCAAATATTTCCAATATCAGACAGAAACGATCAAGAGTTCTAACCCACCACTGTGGCTTTGATCCTGGGTCAAATACAAAATTAGAATGGGCCTTTCACAGCTCCAAATTGGACACAACCAAATTCCGTTTTCATCAGACTGTGTTCCAAGGAGGAAGAAATTGCATGTGATTTTGCCACTGTTGTGTATGAAGACAATGTTGCAATCCAACCTTAATTTTGCCTCAAACCCAAGCTCTTAACCAAACCCCCGATTAATGCAGGTTTGAGTCTGACTTTCTCAGTCATAAAACTGTGCTTCTGAATAATTACTTTTAATTTTTGAATACATCAGATTATATCTAATTGCTAATATTTTTTTTCAAAAAAATTGCAGAAGAAAAAATCTCCAAAGGCATGTGTTGGAATGCTATGTGATGTACATATGCTAGTGATCCTTCTCACTCATCTGTAAGGTACTCAATTTGAACAGTGACCAAAAGACTAAAAACAAAGAAAAAAAGTTCCCTCTACCTATTCTCCCTCTCCCCAACAAAAAGGGTAAGAATTTAATTTTCCCCCCAGTTTGCTGGGAGAGCTCCAAAAACCAGAAGCAAATGAGGGAGAAGTAGCAACAGAGACCACCAGCAAACAGCAGCTGCAATGTGAAACCAATCACAAGAAGAAAAAGGGCTGCTCCTCCTTAGTAAAAAATTGTGCAAACATGAAAGCAACCAGCAAACATTCCCACCAAACATTCAACCCAAAAGCAGTGAATAACTTGAGAAGATGGAGAAAAATCCAACTTTGTAACAGCAATGACCAAGACATTGTATTTAACTCCCCTGAAATTTAGAAGATGGGTAGAAAAATTAATGTCTTACAGTTGCACAGAGACACTTGTACTGATGAACATGTTAGTGTTATTCTCCACTGAAAATATGTTCCATAACCTAGAAGGAAACTTCTGCTTGTCAGAGGGTTATTTTCGTTATGGTGATAGAATAAAAAGAATAATGACAATACAGTCTAATGAGAAGAATTTATTCAGTAATTTCCCACTATCTGGAAGAAAATTTATACCTAAACTCCAAAATGTTCTTAAAAATGATATATGGGCAAGGTATATGTAAGCTTTGTTAAGGATGAACTAGAAAGAAAAATCTAGTGCAACTGGTGGAAATGAGGGTTAGCTACAGGAAATCCAGAAGGTGAATTTTTTATGCTTTTAATTTTAATGGATATACAATAACACAAATTGTTGGCAGATTAGAGGAACAGTATTAACAAAACTTGCATTACAACTTTCAAAACCTGAATTTGAACAAAATTAATTTAAAACTCATTCAAACTATTTTGCAAAGCAAACAAAAAAAAAGCATAAGGCTTCTTGAAATTCTACAAAGTTTTTACAATTAATGTGAACATTTCATTCTCTCATAAAGAAAAAATAAGAAAAATATTTATCATTCTGTAAACTGTTGTTTCCCTTTCAGCTATACCCTGGCCCAAAAACAAAACGAAAGGCCTACTGACCAAAAATATTGTTATGATTAAGCTTTCTCTGAAAAAATGGCTTTGTAAGGTGTTAACATACTTTGAATTGCTTTTAGATGTGATTTTTGGTTTTGGTGGGTGCTGCATCTCATTATTAAAATTCTCAGGCCTACTCTCCTTTTAAAATCCAGGAACAATTGCTCTCTCTGGGAAGTTTACACCACAGCATTTGTCACTCATTATGTGCCTCCTTTTGAATTTAGCTTCTGGTGTTGCTACACTTATTTCCATTCTTTGATGCCTTCCATTATTCAAGTGCTGTCTGAACGACTGCTTCATACATGTGACTCTGCAGTTCATTCACTATAAAAATGTAAATCTTCCCATTCATCCAAGAATTGTTTTAATCTTCCCTGCCATCCTTTCCATACTTGTCTAGGGGAATCAGTTTGTTGTGGCTTGAGCCACCCTGGTGTACCCATGCTGCTAAGCAGTATTGGAGAGAAGAGGTTCAAATACTGGATTGTGATATTTGTTTGACTGACTCTGTTCTGGACCTCTCCAGCTCCTCCAGAGGGCCGGGAATCAGGGCAGGAGGCAGTCCTCAGCAGCTCAGCTACAAACATTTTCCTGGATTGTCCACCCTTGTTCAAGGGGCAGTGCTGCTCCTGCAGACTGATAGCACTGCTCAGCCCGCTCCACAGGGTGCTGGTTATGACTAAGTTTACATATACCTCAAGACCCTCTTCTCCTACTATGTCCATATTTTTTCCCCTGCATGTTTTCTCTTTATCATCAGGGAAGTAATTATAACTATAATACATAGAAAATGAGTGAGAGAAGATTACAAAGGGTTCCTTCTCTCTTCTGTTTTCCTTTATCCTTTTCATCTGTTTCATCTAATTCCTGTCCTCCAGGCATCTCTGAATTTAGAGGTATAATTAATGACGAAAATCCTTCCAGTTGTTACATGCATGTGGTCATGCATACACACTTCATTTCTCTTCAAAGGAAGAACTTTGATACAAATATGTATATATACACTCACACACACACACACACACACACACACACACACACACAGTTTGACCTGGTTTTCTGCAGCATGTTTTTAAAGGCTTATAATATTTAACAGCAATTCAAATGCATAAAACAGAACATACCATACAACAGTCCTAAGAATGTGACACAAAATAGCTGGATAAAGTGGCAATCAGAAGAGGAAATGAGTTTTTTCCAAGCAGGAGAAGTGTTACAACCAACGTAGCTCAAGGGCGGATTACTCACCTACATTGCTTCCTTCAGGACTGTTTTGAGTTTTGGTTTTCTAAAAGGGGGTTTCCATATGGAAATTCAGTAAAGAATAAAGAAAAACTGTCCAAGAAGTTTATGAAATTACATGATTTGAAAGAACAAAAAATATGTACTATTTCAATTGGAGGCCAACTTATATGAAGACTTATGTTTCTCAGATTAAAAAAATTGTTTTTAATTTATTATTAAATTTTAATTAAATTATTAAATTTTTTAGTGTATTCCACACATAAGTTTACAAGCATGACTGCATCAAAATTATCTACTAAGCACAAGCATTGTCATAGAAAAAAGAATTACTTTGATGAAAGATTGGTACTACTTATATTGTGTACTCATTACTGGAATCATACACTCTCAGTTGACATTATTCTCTCCATGTTTCATGTGTTTATCTAATATGCACAATAAAATTCTATGGGATTCTACACCTGGATAAAATATTACTTACAAAAATAACTTCTTATCCCCTCATCCATTAAAATAAGGCACACAAACCAGCTGAGACAGGTTGATGAGTGTTAAGCTACGGGGAGCCCTGATTTCCTGGGATGTGTCCACTGCAAGAAAGGTCTCAAGTTATTTTTTAGGCTATAGGATCAGCTGCCCAGTGGCTTGGCAGGGGGTTTTGGAGCTGCAGGGATGGACCTTAGAGGTCTCTCTGGCCTCAGGAGCCTTGTGACCCACTGCATGGGGCAGCCACTGCCGTCTTTTGACCTGGAGACCCTGACATCTGTGGGCTTGGTAGCCTGCCACAGTAGGCTTTATGAGGCAGATTTATGCTTAAATAGTGTGCTGGTGAGTACTTTACATTTCCGCTTCTCTAATTGACAGGATTTCTTTCCCATAGTTTTGGTTAAAAACCAAAACAATAAAAAATTCAAAGCAGTTGATATAAACCAACCAAATGTCTTTACCAAGTGCTGCCTAATAAATGTCCTGAATATAATATATGAATATACAGACATTTAACAAAACTTTCAACATTAACCTTTGGAAAATGCTGCTGCTGCACCTACTACAAGGGCCAGCTGTCAGCTCTCTGCATTTGGAATGATAATTATTTTGGAAAATATGATGTGCACAGAAACATACATTTCCTGTTCTTCCAAGGAAGCAAACCCAAATCTAGTGACATCATTCTGATCCTCAGAGAGGCGCATATATGTAATATTTTTCCTGATTTCAACATTAATTGCTTTGTTTTGTATGTGACTGTATGAGTACACACAGTGAAAATTACAGTAGTAGGGCTTTTGTAACTCCTAGTCCTGAGGCCTCATATTTTAAGAAATATATGATTGATTCTCATCTGATGCACTGGGAATTAATTCCCTCAGAATTCCAGATGTACCATATGATGATTAGCTTAGTGAAAGAACAAAAAGTGTACTAAACCAAATCAAGCGTTCAACTCATTCCAGCCAACCAGTAGTCTCCAGGGAAACTCCAAAAAATTTTGGTACTTATTTCTTAATCATTTATTGCTGTTAAAACAGACCTTACAGCTCTTTTATGTATGTGATTAGCCCATAAAGATTTCAAAAATACAGGTCTGAATCTGTGACTGAAATTGTCATTTTTTGTTCAGGTATGGGATAATTCCTCTGGACAGGATACCCTAGAGAAGCACTGAAGACAGTTGGGTATTGCATTTAGAAGTCAAAGAGAAAATACTTTGGAAAGGAGATGGGAACTTCCTCTGCTCCTTGGATTTGCACCAACAGGACATAGGAACTGCTCAGTCCAGAGGGAAAGAGACACAGCAGAAGTAGTTTAGAATAGGACCACTGAGTAGGGTGAATCTGTATGAGATCCACCGATATTCTCCAAAGATGTGGATTTTACCCTTAGGAGAAAAGTTGTCATGTCATTTCTGGAGCAGTTAAAGAGACAGACATTTCTTTACATTTTCTGATATAAGAAGCACTTTGTTCTCTAATAATGTCTAACAGATCTTCACTGCTGGAATCAGTCAGGTTTGTTGTTTGTTTTTTTGGTTTTGTTTTTTTGAATGATTCCCATAACATTATGATACTGGACCCATATGCTGAGAATTGTAATATGGAATGGTAATATAAAAAAGTCTTTTGTTACTGAAATCTTCTATAGATATGAGAAGGGGAAAGGGACAAGCCATGAACTTCTGTGACTTAAAATATGGGGCTGGAGCTGACTCACTGTGCTATGAAAACCTCTGGTAGATTGTTTAAATTTTTTCTCTATCTCACAAAAATATATGTTGGAAGCAGGTAACTATCCTTTTGTTGGTCCTGTGAAATCCAAGTCGGTGCATTCTGAAATCTGGAATAGCTGAAAAGGAATATTTGTAAAATTTTAAGGGGATCATAAGTGCAAGATCTCCCTATTAAATCTTGTCTAACATCTGTCTGCCCAAAAAAACAGTTATAATTCTTTATAGAACCATTTATTATTCATTGTCACTGTTTGGCCAAGGCTTGCTGGCTACTTTAAGGATTTGTTTAGCGTCACAGCTGGCAGTACCTAAACTCTTAGTATTAGTAAGAGGTAGAAAATCTACATGTAGATTTTGAACATTTTCATTTATTATTTTTTTCTGGTCATGAATGAAGCTCATTTTTAATATGCATTAGCATGCAGATACCTTGCTGAAAAGCAGTATTTCAAAAGAATTTGTTCTGGTGCAAATCACAGTAGATTTGTATCACCCTGAAATTACAGCCTTCTGGTTGTATGGAGTATTGTATTTTCCTATTATTTATCCTTTTGATTGTTTACAATATTGCTAGTTTCTTTGTTCATTTTTCTTTTTCCTTTTATTTTGTTAAACCAAAAAGGGTGAGATGTCGCCCTGAAAACTCAGCTTCTGAGCTTGCTGACATGGTTTTCTGAAGACTTTCCCAGGACAGTAACTGTAAACAGAGATATGTGTACATTCTTTCTGTTACACATCTTGTGATGGGCATCTCTCATGGCCAGTGCAGTAAGAAAGTGTTATCCTGACCATCCAATCCCTGGCCATGGTCAGGAGCCTATAAATCCTGGGAGGAAAAATAAACTCTCTCTTCTCTTCACCACACCTCGACCTGTGTCCGTGTGATCTATTCATCTTCAGCGGCAACAGATTTGCATTTGGCTTCAAGGACATTTGCATAGTGATACATTCTACTCTGGAACTGAAGTTTCAAGAGTTTTAATTTGATTCTGCCCTATTGCCACTTCTATTTTAGAGAAGATGTCCACCAATTTGGGAGCTCTTTATTTCCCTTCCCCTCCATACCTCGTTGAAGTCAAAATTCTGAATACTATCAATGCCAGGATAGTGGAATATAAATTCCTCCTATGAAGTATTCTAAAGGAATAAATCTACAAAATTGTCTGTGGCAGCTGAGGAGGAAAGGGCTACCCACTCTCTTACCTGTTACATCACACTCACTTAAGCATTAACTGTAAGTATGTAGAATAAAAGTGTCTGCTTCCATGGGTTAATATGTTGTGAAGATGGGTTTAGGAGCATCAGATTTATCTCCTTAGCAAAAATAAGCCCCTGAATTGATTTTACCAATCTCTTATCTGGCAGAAAAAAATGTGGAAAGCTAGTGGTTAAACTGAAATTTGTTCCTTGACAACTAGATTTAAATTAGCCAGCAGAGTTAAGGTGAAGACTTATCATCTCTGGGATCCAGTTCTGCATCTTCACACAAGAGGGCTGAGCCCAAAATAGTGACTGTAGAAGTATTTCATAATGGATAGCAATTACAATATAACTGAAAAAAATATTAAACAAGACAAGTTTTTTTGAAGTATTTTATCTTTCAAATAATTCCTGGTTTGCAACTAGCTATATATATCACTTTAGCAATAAAGTGATCATATAAGTCACAAACTGTTTTTGTTTTTTCTAATAAAAATAAAACCAAATCTTTCATGAAGTCCCTGTAATAGAGCATAGAACACTGAGTACTCATTATCTGCTGTGCTATTCTTTTCCTATGTGGCAGTCTCAATAAATTATGTCACTCACAGGCATGAGATAAAATGAGGTTCAACATGCAACTTTTTTTTAAGAAAATGTTTGTAAGTGACAGTGACTCATCTTTTATTCCTGCTAGATTCAAAACGACTTTTTTACCTGTACCTGAGGCTTTAATGTTTCAGTGAATCTACTTGGTCATAACTTCTGACTACTTGGTCAGTTGTTTAATTCCAGCCTTGTAATACATTTTGTTCTCATTTTTCTTCCTGGCAGTGTAATTATTAGTTGCACTATAGATGAGCATGAGTGGTTATGTCAACATATTTCAGGTTGTAATGAGGAAAATATATAGGGGTATAATAAAGATAATGTGACTTCAGCTATACTTTTTGAGCATTTCTCTTGATTAATGCTGTTTTTAAAACCATAGTGATAACATTCTTGGAAGCAAACATAGTGAGTTCTTGTTATGCTGAATGTCACTCTGAAGACATATTCCAGTTGGCCAGAGCCTGTGGCTGCAGCTGTCTCTACTTCATTACACCACTTCTAGCACCTGCACCTTTAGGAAATAACTAAGATTTTCAGCTGACATCTTCTAGGCATTTATTTACGCTGTGACTGAAAATGATTCAATCTGTATGCTAGAGGGGAGCCTTCTTTCGTTAAAGGCAGCAGCTGATGAGAAGAAAATGTACCCTAATAATGAAAAACACTAATCTGTATCACCCTACACAGGACAAAAATTGAGGTTAAACTAATGTTAATCTAACAAGCAAAGTAAATGAAGTTCTGATAATTATCTTACCATCTTAGCTTATTATTAGCTTTCCATTTTTGGAGATTGTTAGAAGTCTCCAACATCATGAGCTACTATATATCACACTGCTGTTTGTATTGAAACACAAGATAATAAATTACAGATAGTGGCACTGTCATACTTTAATTAAAGGTCTGCTTTCTTTTATTGTCTGAATTCTTGAAATAAACATACTTTTCTGACCTTTCATAAATAGAGCATTACAAAAGATGCCTCACTCCTTTCAAAAGTGTATTCCCAGCTTTAAGAACATGAACAGACTTACTGCTATCTCTATCATGCTTGAAATCAACCAAAGTGTAAGAGGTAGTTGGGAGGGAAGTGCCTGGGGATTAGAGTGCTCTACTGACTTTGTAGATATGGTGAAATGACATCCAACATGGAATTAAGCTCTATTATATTTAATATTTTATAAATACTGGAGTAATTTTAGCAAGCATTCAAATTCACTTTAGTTTTCTACACTTTAATAAAATGTGTGGCCTTAAAAAAAATCACATTAGCAAAATTGCTCTACTCTGGATAACTACAGCACAGGGTAAATTACCCTCTATGAATTTGTTCTTCTCAAGGATGCCCTAGCTACAGGTATTTCATAATTAATCTATTATTACCTGGAAAACCATTACAAGGTTATTCTAATGAAGAAAAGGGTGTAACCTCTGATTTATTCAGAAGAGATAACATAGTCATGTTATCTTCAGCTGTGGAGTGTTAATGTCCATATTTAAAGAAGTTTAATTCTTCTTTCTTAGATTCAAAAAATTGTTTCCCACCAAATTTCATCTGCTGGATTTTATGCGAAAAACAATCAGTGTCATAAATGTGACAGATGCTTCCCATGTGGACTTAGGAAGTGATAAAAGTAAAAGTTTATGATGAAAAAAATTAGAAGAAAAATCACAAATGACTGCAGCAAACTACCTGCCTAAGCGGAGATACAGCAGCTCAAAATTTGCCTCATTTACATGTTATTAGTGATACAATTGAGTAAGAACAGTCTTCTGTTCTTAGTGCTGAAGAATGCTGAGACCAGCTTGAGCAAAATATGAAATCCACCATGAGGACATGCAAGACAAATTCTCCCTAAGGTCAGGAGCAGCAAGGTTGTGCAGGCACTGATACGAGAGAGTCAGGGGTGCTGAGCAGAACAAAGCAAGGAGCAGGTAACACTTTTTTCCGTACAAGGCTGAAGTGCACTCTGCAAAACACATTTTGCTGAGTAAGCCTGATAACACATAATAAAAATGTGTGTATCCGACATCTTATACTCTAAAGAACTGGTCCCACTTTTTCCACTTTTGCACATCAAGGATTTGTGGCATATCTCCCTAAGATGTGTGAAGATCCTTCCCTCAAATTTACAGTGAAAGAAATATGACTACAGTCATGGGTATGGGTAAGAACTATTAATCTGTACTTAATAATTGCTTTTCTAGTTTTAATATAATTGCTTTAACATAATTCATTAAATACTGCTTCAAAAATAGTGCTCTATTCTTGAAGTTGTAGCTATTCATACAGTGTAGTAAATATTTCTGATTAAGCTTTTTATTTCCTGCTTGTTATAATTATTATAATAATTTTAAATATAGAATTCATTTTATTTATATTGATTTATTTGGTTTGCCATCCTTGATCCTGAAGGAGAAAGTTGTATAAGGGTTCAATTGCACCTGTATAATCCTCTAAACATAAACCATTAACAAAATCTGGGGCTAGGGCTGGATCCAGCCACACCCAGGCTCCTCTCTGAGGAATTCAGAAAACAAGGGTGTCCTTTCTGTACCTTGTGACTCAGTGGGAAGGCTTCTCTAATAATCTTTGTCTGAAGCTCCCACTCAGCTCATGACTATGAAAACCTAGACTATTTTAACATTGCATAAATTGAAAATAACATGGTATATCTTTCTTTGTTAAAATAGATCCACTGAACCACTAAAACACCCCAGATCCTTGAGTGAGTCCTCACATAGGTGTTCCAGCCCTCTAATCATCTTTGTGGGCCTTCTCTGGACCTGCTTGAGCAGCTCTATGTCTTTTTTTATGCTGTGGGTCCCACAGGTGGCTGGACTATTCCAAATACAGTTTCACAGGAGCAGAGTAGAGGTGGAAACCTCAGAACTTAGATAGGAAACCAAATTTAGATATTTTATGTTGTGGTAGAAGCCTCTCCCTCTCCAGTCACTATGTGAGTCTTGAAAAATTAATCCAGTCTGCAGAGTTTTTCTTTCTTAGTTATGTTATCTAATTTCCTTTATAATAGTAGAGAGTGAATGCCTCTTTACTTGAGCAAGATGAACAAAGGCAAAACTGAAGAACTGTAGATATTACCTCAAAGAAAATAAAACTTTAAAAGCTTGAAAGTGGCAGATAATGCAATGTAAATAGATCATGTGTACATTCTTAAAACAAATTTTTGTCCTTTTCCTAAGTCCTTGTCTAATGAGAAAAAATTGAAGCATTTTAGCAAACTTTGACATTAGTTTTGTAATTAGTGTTTGGAAGTACATTTTTTTGGTAACATTTCCAAGGTAAAAGCAAGAAGGAAGAGAAACATCAAGTGACTGTTGTAGACTATGATTACTTCTTGAAATGTGGAAATGCTTTATCAAATATTTGGAGGTTTAGCTGCACCTAGAGGTTAGAGAATAAGAATAGAGAAATAATAATAATATAAGAGAATAAGAGAATAAGAGAATAAGAGAATAAGAGAATAAGAGAATAAGAGAATAAGAGAATAAGAGAATAAGAGAATAAGAGAATAAGAGAATAAGAGAATAAGAGAAAGTGCAGTCATGCTGCTAAAAAGGATCTCTATAGGTTATAAGAAATCACAAGATGGAAATAATCAACAAAATTAATTTACTCTAGCCATTATATACACAAAAGGAAAACATCATAATGAAACACACAAACATTGTATGCATTGTTTAAGTGACATATGAAGTAGTTAAATTCTGTTTGGTTTTGGTTAGGCCTCAGATGCAATATTATGACCAGTTTTGGGCTTCATGCTTTGAGAAGGGTGCAAACCAATTGGATTGGGTCCAAAACAAAATAACAGGAATGGTTACAGGTCTAGAAAACATAACTTCTGATGAAAAATTGAAGGAATTAGGCTTGTTTAGTCTAGAGCTGAGAAGACTGAAGGCAGCTATGACAGCAGGATATAGAAAGGTAAAAATAGGAGATAGGAATAAGTAGTTTTCCATGGTCAGCATGAATAACAGCAAACTAAAACAGAATTCAGTGAAGTCTAAACATTATTACAAGTTTTCTAGCAGCAAAGCTATTTAGGCTCTGTAATAACATGTGAAAGGAGAGTCTTAATCAATGCCTCCTTTTGTGGAAGAAAAGAATAAAAATATCTTGGGATAATTCAGGTGCACTATGTCTTTGAGTCCAGAAATGAATTGCATAACTCCTTGTGATCCCCTCCAGCTCCATTGTTTATGACTTTATGATCACTTATATTCCTTTTATAAGATATGATGTGGAACGTATTTTAAACAATGTTTGTAAACAATGTAAGGTGTGAAAAGTTCATCTTCACACCCAGAAAGGAGCATGGACAAGTGACGGCAGCTGGGAGAGCCCAGGCCAATCCTGGGGACTAGCAGACCATAGAGGTCCATCTCTACAAACCTAGAGGAGTACAAAGGCTTAAAGTCATGTGGGAACACAAATTAAAGGCTCAAGGAAGTGACACAATGTCTGGGTACCTCCCAGAGCTGTCCCATGAGACCCTCAGCTCCCGTGACCTGGTAGGAAACCACTCAGGATGGATCAATGTCAGAGCATTTTCTGGGCTAAGGAGATTGATGCCTGGGGGGTGGCACATATTATGGCATGCAGGGGGAAAGTATTTTGTGTCACATAGGACCTTCTATGGGATATTTAAGGGGTGAGCCAGAGATGGGAAAACAGATGGTGTGAACTGAGTTGGGGAGGAATAAATGTGGGGAAATTAAAGGGTAAGGAGCCAAGACATGGCAGTCTTACATAAATGGTTACTGGTAGATATGTTTGTCAAATCATTCCCTGTGCCGGATCAGTGTAGTCTGTCCCACCTTGTTATTAAATCTCTTTTTCACTCTTTTCCTGGGTGAGGCCTCTGTATTTGATATGTGAACATGTGTATATGATGGGATTTGGGTGCAGAAAATATGTTCCAACACCATATGTTGGAAGGTCCACATGCATAGATTTAGGGACTGGAAAGACTGAACTTAATGAAACTAAATGATAATGAGAGAGGTGGGACTATGAAGGACAGGGCACCCTTGTCCCTGAACTTCCAGGAACTGGAATAAATCTGAGTATCTGAGTGCATGATGACTAGTGAAGATCAAAATGAACAAGTTAAGAATAGGTGAAGTGGCTTTGGAGCTGGGGTGTGATAGTCTCAAGAGCATGGAAAAAGCTGGCTGTTCATGAATGTGTGAGTCTCAGTTAGTTTTGTGCATGTGTGTGTGTGTGTTCATATGTACACCATGGCCTGTACAACAGCTGGTGTGAGGCTGTGGACTCAGGGGAGACAGGGATCCAGGGTCAGCTCCTGGGCACACTGGATAAGCACAGGGATCCAGTTTGGCATATATATATATAAATAGATATAGATAGATGATAGATAGATAGATAGATAGATAGATAGATAGATAGATAGATAGATAGATAAAGTGGGAGAGAGAGAGAGAGATAGTAGACCTTCATCCTGGTCAGTCTAAGTGGAGAGTAGATGAGACTCTTAATGAGACTCTTGGTGCTGTCTGTGTTCCTTAGGTGCTGAATATGCCTGTGTTCTGTGTGACCACCTATGCATCTATATCTATCTATATCATTTATATCTGTATCTATATCTATATCTATGTATATACAGTGTGTATGTGTGTATGTCTTCTTTGTGTGAATGTACTTAGAAAGAATACATTGCCAAACTTGCTGTGGGTTGGAGTCATGGACATGCAGCATCCTCACCTTCATCAAGCTACTTCATTTGACCCCAGACACCATCAATCTTATTTTAGTTTACAGAGGTCAAGTTGTGCTTCTGTTACTTGGTTATGCATGTTTTCTCACCTGATGTATTGATTGAAAACAAATAGATTTTCACTGTTAAGGTTTCTAAATGTTTGAGTAAATTCCAGTGCTTCTTCCCCCCTGGTTATCCCTAGCACATTTGTTTTTGTCACATTCTTTCTTCCAACTTGACAACAGTGATCCTTTTTAGTTTCCTCCAAGAATACAGACATTTCAGACTTCTGAATGACTTCTGGGCCTTCAGCACACACTGTTACATAGTCTCAATTTTATAGGTGCTTTGAGATTGTTGAAGGAATAACAGTCATAGCAGAAATCAGGCACCACTATTCCACAGGAATGATTCTAGAAAAAAGTTATAGCAATATGGAAGTTAGTAATTCTTTTTATAAAAATTGTAGACTTGTCCCATTTTCCTCACAGCTTTTGACCACTTTTTTGTTTTATTGTTCTGGAGAGTATTCAAAATTATTCTCAAGTTGAAAAATATTGAATCACAGGTCATCCCTTTGATTTTACCTCTCTATCAAAGCATTCTGACCACTTGCTCAGAAGTCACTTTATATGCTACTTTTTTGAACATTCCTTCTATTTTTCTGTATTTGTGAGTTTCTCACACTAAGAAGTTAAGGTAAATGGAACTGCATGAGCACATGAGATGTGGGCATACCATAGATCTGCAAACCATGGATTTGAAAACCATGGATTTACATATAGTGGATTTAATCTATATAGAAACAGTGTATAATATAACTTTGTTCCATAATTTCATAGTTTTAATAAGAATCTTTAAACCATGCAAACCTTAACTCATTGCAGATAAGTTTGAAACTCATTTTTTCATTGAGAAAAAATAATGACTTTTTTTTTTTTTTTTGCTTGAGCAAATGATATCTGGTTGGCAGGAGTTTAACTTTTTTTCACTGAAATGTAGTGGATACTCATAGTGCTCTACATTTTCAAAGTGATGGTCAAATCCAAAACTGTCTCAGTACAATGACCTGACAGTTGGAGACTCTCATTGCCTTTGCCCCCAAGGGTTTACTTATATTTTCCCATTATAAACAGTTTTCTGAAGACTAAATACTTTGAAATGGAAGAAGTGCCTGAGTTGACATCAGACATACTTTTCCTGTGCTTTGAAGACATAAAGTGCTGCATTGTGTGCATTCTTATTTATAGTTCATCTTAGATGTTTGTTACAAATCCCCTCTGCCCCTTCCCTTACAGTTGCTTCACTTCAACCTCACTTTAGCTGCCACCCATATATCCCTTCCTCTTATTTTATCCGTCTTCTACTGCTTTCATCACTCGCTTTGTCCCTTGCCTCATCTTCAATGTCATCAGTCAACAAAGAAAAAGCCAGGAAAATTAAAGGAACTATTAAAAGAGTGGAAAAATATTAATTAGATGTACGTCTTTTATGTTATATCTCTTGAGTCTTAACCCTTTATTTGTTTTATCTGTTTATAAACTGAGGTAAAGACTGTACTTCGTTCTTTGCTGACGTTTGGTGACATAGCCTCTCTTTCAACTGCAATGCCTAAGCTTTTCTGTAACACCAGCTGTGGCAGTATAGATGTTTTGGCAGACATGAAAAGTAAGGTTGCATTTTAATTGACTACAGATATTTCTTTGTCTAACAGAAAAAATAGATATTAAATGATCCATGAACTCACTGC
This sequence comes from Poecile atricapillus, assembly GCF_030490865.1. Classification (NCBI taxonomy): domain Eukaryota; kingdom Metazoa; phylum Chordata; class Aves; order Passeriformes; family Paridae; genus Poecile; species Poecile atricapillus. Next base: position 47,385,289 of record NC_081249.1, on the reverse strand, counting down.
TATAGTTATGTTTTGTACTTCTTGCTTACTTTTGCTTATCAAAGTTGATTGGCTACTTCATCAGGCTTTGTAACAGGCCTTGTAAGGCTTTTATACAGACAAGATTGTAATGAGATAATGAGCTGTAATGTAGAGCTGTTCCACTGCATTTCCTACTTTTGGTTCACACTTCATAAATAGTCATTACTGTGACTTTCAGTGTGTCACCTTGGTATTATCTCAGTCTGCTGAAGATGTTCCTGACACTCTCACAGAGTGTATAGAAAGGTAAGAATCTATGAAAAATGGAGATGCCAATTTCTGTCTCCATTCTCACTCTAGGTAACCTAGTACAACCCTAAGTGTCAACCTAAAGATCTGGAGCAGTCTACCTACAGAGTTTGGGATTAGAAAAGAGGGGTTATTATAGGAACTTCACATGGATTTTGAGTGAGTAAATAACTTAAAAATTCATTTACTATGAATTGCTATTTTACTGTGTAAAATTGTATATTTGTTGTTTTACTGCTGGACATTCAGCCCTGAAACTAATTTTATGTAGAGATGGTCTATGTAGCTGTGGGCTCATGAGGAGGAGGTGGAAGATGGGAAAGCCCTACAGCATGTAGGCATGCTCTCCTCAGAGAAACTCGTTCATGCTGACATTCACAAAAAGTTTGTTCATTTGAAGGCATCTCTTCTTGCAGACATCTTAATGAAGTGTGCATGTGACAGGTGTTATTCATCCAGACCATATCACAGATCAAAGGGCCTGAACAGTAAATATACACAGGTCTCCAAGCCCCTTCTTTTCACTGGCATGCCTGTTTCTCTGTGCAATGTGTCGTCATGTATTTGGTTTAAAAGAATAAAGAATAACAGTAGTTGTTACTGAAGTTAGTGAGGCTAATCATATATTGAAGTGAGAAATATTCTTCCTTAAAATCTTGGTCTTGTGACCCTCACTTACTCAGTATGTATCATAGAAGCTGTGGATGCTTTGTCCCTGGATGTGTTCAAGGCCAGGCTGGATGGGGCTTTGAGCAACCTGGTCTAGTGAGTGCATCCCTACCCATGGTGAGGGGGGATTGCGACTAGAAGATCTTTAAGATTCCTTCCTTAAAAGTTTTTTTGTGATTCTGTGAGTTCTCTGACTGCAAAAGAGGAAAATCCTAAAGCTTTTTAAATCAGTGGATTTATTGTCATAATGTGTGTGTAGTCAGGATTGAATAAAATGTGTATTGTGTTTTTAAGGAGTGTTTGCAGGATTAAGAGATGAACTGAAGTCTCAGTCCTTACAGGTTTGCATGCTTTTAAACTGTCTTGACAAAAAAGTCAAATGAAAACCCCCTTGTATCTCACTCATTTCCTAAAAGGTTTAGAGAAACTTTTAACTAAAAAAGGATTTAGTTATTTGATTAGAGCTGGCAAAGTTAGAACCCAGTTATTCCCGGGTGCTGAACAGATGCCCAAAAAGAGAGGAGCTATTCCTCTCTCCATATTGGTATAATTAATTAGTTTACTGACAGATTGCTCAAGACTAAGATGGTTGCTTACCGCAGTTATGACTTGGATTGATTTTAGCAATACATGGTTTGTACAATTAAAGCCTTTGTGTAGCTTCAAGTTATAGCCTGTTTGTTTACATAAGAATAAGAACTGTATATATTCCATTCAGTAAACTTATTTGTGAAAGTCTCAGTGGTTTAGCCCTCTAATCCCATAGGAGAAATAAGGATGTAAGAATAGTCAGTACTCCTAGATCATATTAAACAGTAGACCACATCATATAAATACCACAAATCTCAATTGAATCTCATTTTTACTTATGTTTTGGTTAAGGAATATTTTTGAATCTTTTAAGTACCTTTTAACCTAAATGAGTGACTATATAAAACTTATAAAACTTACTGTTGTGTACATGGATGTCCTGACGCCCACATGAAACAGACAGAATTTCTCTTTTTTTCTCTGTCTAAATGGTCTCTATTACTCTCATTGCATGTATAATGGTGAAATGAGGAAAGAAGAAAAGAATATATTAAAAAGAAAAAGGAAGAATAATTACAAAAAAAAAAAAAAAAAAGAACAACAACAACAAAAAGACAATATAAAAAAGGGATAAAATAAATATCTGAACCAAAGAAAAACAGTGCCAGGGCAATGACTGCAAATTGTTTTTGAACAAATATTTTCATTGGTTTGTACATTTTATGTTCAAAATGAAATGATGTTTATGTTTTTAAATGTTTTGAAACTAAAAGTTAATTGTTTTTGCAAATGCATCTCAATTGTCTTTTTTTTTTTTTGTTTGTTTTGTTAAGCTATTTGAAGTCACTGACTATGATATCAGGATATCAAATACTGTACAAATTAAAAACACAAACCAAGAAGCAGAGAAGAAAATGCATGAGAACTGTTTGTAGTGCTTAGCAAACATTGGTTCCAGCAATTTTAATTATATTAATGTCTTTTGTATACATCAAGGTAAAAGAGAACTTTAAGTGCATGGAAAGAACAAATGAGCTGTTTTAAATGATGCTAAGTGCTGAATCCAGAGACTATGAAGGACAACATCAAAGTGAGAAGTTACTACTTCAATAAAGATAGAACAAATGGATGATGATGTTGAAGAAGCAGTTGGCTCCCTGGAAGTGATTGAAGGTGTCTAGGCTGCTTAAATGGTCTTGGCCACCAAGTAGTTTGAAATAGATGCTGTAATTATGCTCTTTATATCACCACAAGAGAAGTCATTTGAGAACTGTAAAGGGAATGGACAACTTTTTCAACCTCTTAGGTTACAGAGAACTTAACCTGAAATTCTGCAGTTTCTGAGCAAGTATTCTATTAGGAAGGACTATGAAAGACAAGGTTAATACACCTGCTGCTATCTGAGAGAGAGAAAGTGAGGCAGAGTAAGCAAGCATTTAGAACTTTCTTCCAAATAGGAAAACAGGACTGGGAGAAATGAAAGTGATTTCTTATTGGTTCCTTATAGAAACAAGCAGCAGATATAGGAGCTTTGCTAAAGTGCTCTTGGGAGGTCTTGAGATGTGCCCAACCTTCATATAACAGCAATGTCTATCTAAAGAGGACTTCTTTCTTCCACTGTGCCTGAAGTTCAGGAGCAATCGTATTGCTCTTAGGAATGTCAGGCTGCTACACTGGTTCTAGTATAATTATCACTGTTTCCCATGCATCCAAAATGTTCTTAGTGCCTCCAAGAATGTTCAGGTAAACTTAAAGGGAAGTTACTACCTCTATTTAAACAATGAGCAAGTTATTTCAAATATAGTGGAAGGTAAGCAAATAATTAAATTTTGTCTTTGGGTGGATTTTTCATCATTTTTCTAAATGAATTCACGTAAAGAGACATTGGTCTTTCCTCAGGTATGCTCTCATTGATGTCAAGAGCAAAAGGTAGCAAAAGAGAAATAGTAGTTGAGATGGAAGCAGAAAAAGTAGAAGAGATGTAAAACCACAGACAAAAAGATAAATGATTGTATAGCCACATATTTACTGACGAGGACATCAAACCCCACAATTTATAGTCATTATCTAAACCTAATCCTGAATTATGTACTTGAATGGAATTCTAAAATACTCTGAGTTTTGGGAAGATCAGTGTTGGCTTACAGGTTTCTGGATGAATACAACAAGGGTTTGTTGTCAAAACTTGATATTCCTTAAAGGATTTCCTACCCAGGTAAGAGAAGCAATATGATGAAGTTTTCCTCGCATGTGATTATTGCTGCTTAGAAGCTTTCACAATTTAGCAGCAAAGAACTGTTGAGGCAGGGGTGAAGGGGAGAAAAAAAAAAAAGAACAAATAAAGATTCCAGCAACTTAGTGACAGGCTGATTAGCAGGGTATACTGGGAAATAGGTATTCACAGCTATACTAAGACCAAGTATCCCCAGAAAGAGCTTTCATTCTGCCATGTAAAGGAAATGGATGAAGAATTACTGGATTAGTATTTAGTGACTGAACTCTTTTATCCTGGGTCCAAGCAAATTTTGAAAACAGACTCTTAATAATCTCCTCAAATTATGTGTCTAGAAATGTAACTCTTCTTTATATTTAAAAATATAGTTCTATATATAAACCCAGTGTTTGTGTCATTTTATTTCACAGCCAGAGAGACCAGTGTAACATTTTACATTAATAAAACCATAATGACTGGAAAGTTGGTGATTTCTATAAAAACTCATTTCATAGTTCAACATATTAGGTGATTTTATGCAATCAATGCATAGTTCTTTAAGAATGTGCTCTGAAAATTATTCGTAAAATGACTTAACCTCTCTAATCCATCTGTAAAAAACATCTTTAGCCAGAAGACTGGTTACAAATGTTTGCAATTTTTCACATATTTTAATAATGTAGAAATTCTACAAAGGAACAAGAAATATAGCACTATAGCAGACTCTGCAGCCTACTACTACTGATTTTTTCATATTGTTCCTTTAAAATGAACATGTTTTTTCAATGCAAATTTTTTAGTTGTTTGTAGAGCCTTGCACTGACAATGACATGTTATTCTAATTTCAATCAATGTAAAATTTGTTTTCATTTCTTTTTTTCATCTTTTTTGTCTTCCCTTTCTTCTTCTTTCCCAATCCTGCTCCCCACCCTCAGTCCTAAATTTCTTCATTCATTTTGCCTTTTTGTTTAAGTAAGTGCCAGAGATTTGCTAAACATCACATGGTCTATTGCAAACAATATTTAGAGGACTTTGAAATATTTACATGTTGTTTTTTGAAAACTCTTTAATGCCTTGAAAATGTATACTTATTTGGTTGCATATGAAAGAACATGCACCAAGATCAAATAACTTCTTATTATAAATAAATTATTTATGGAAATCTAATGTTAATGGAAAAAATCAGCAAAAGGTTATTTTCTGCATTTTTTTCAGCAGACACTGTCTATAAGCCTGTCTCTCTCCAGGAAGCATATTGCTTCTCCACACCTTAGGCAAATATTTATATTCCACTGAAGTACATACTTAACATTGTTCATGCTAACTTTTTTTCCTTTGTAAAATGTTAGTGCAGCATATCTTAATAGCTGCTTATGAAATCTTATAAATGCTTTAAATTAAAAATATTAATTTACTCTTATTCTGTTCCCAACAGGAAATATCTTCAGAACTTTTATTTTGCTCCTCGATTTCTGTTTTGGTGCCTTAGGTATAGAAGAAAGGGCAATCTGTCTTTGCTTTCTTGCTACTTCTTATTTGATTTTGAATTGTTTGGGTGTAGGGGGAGTTCATGCTGCTTCTCTTAATCACTTTCTTAGTAGTTCTTTAGAACTGAACATTTTCACAAGTGGTGATATCTTCTAACTGTAAAGCATGTAATGCATGTCATGCAAATCTGATCTGTTGTCAAACCTTTAGGTTAGAAATTAAACACTTATCAGCGCAACTTCTGTCATCAGACAATGTGAAAGCAGGTAATCCAAATTTCTAAGCAGTCCTATACAACATGGCATAAAAGAAAATCTTGCAAAGACAAATGATTACAGACAGATTAACTTCTTCTATAATAGATTATGTTTTGACTCGAATAAAATTAATGAAGCAGTGTCAAATGGTGTTGTAAGTAGGTTAGAGAAACATCACCATAAGGTGACTCAAAACTGGCTGAAAGCCAGTAGGTAATTATCAATGGCTCATTGTTAAACTGGAGGGTGTATAAATTTAAATCTTCACAGTTGTGTTTTAATTGTTTCTCAGTGATAATGCAGTAGAGTATACTTTTAAAAAAATTACAGTGTATGATAGAGGTTAGAAACATACCAAAGAGAGGTTAATTTAGTTCACCATAAGGAAGGCAAAAGTTGAGAAAATATTTTCTTGAAGGATATAGCTAATGGAGAAAATAAAAAGTTTCTATATTTAGAAATGAACAGACACAACACTTTGAAATTATCTTCAGCATGGAGTGGAATTTAATATCAACAGAAAGTTTCTTAAAAGTGTCTAACAGAGAGGAAAGGACCATATGTTTACATATCCATAGCAGGTAAGAAGAAAAATAATGGATTTAAATTGCAACAAAGAAGATCTGGGTTAGATATAACAAAAAAAATTCAAACAGGAAGGCCAAGGGAATATTGGAATACATTGCCTGTGGAGACTGCAAAATTTCTACCACCTGGAGATTAGAGTAAGATGTCTGAAACCACTCTGGCATGTCTTGGCATTTCTTGGTGAGCCTGATGATTCTGGGAAGTATACTGTATAATGATGGCATGTATTTATGTTATATTTAGATTGCAAAATCAGAAACCTTTATTTTTGTTGTTAATATTTGGAAGAAGGAAATAAAACTGTATGTTCAATTTTTGACAGGCTCAGTTTCTCAGTTTTCATTATGTAACTATTGCTGAGGCCTCACACTCTTCCTGCCAGTTTTATGGAGCCCAATCTGACAGCTCATCTACAAGAGTTTAGGGTTTAGTTCCAGCCCTAACTTAACTTACTGCTTAGTCTCCATTCTGAAACTGCAAACAAGAGTAGCAATGGATACCAAATGTGGCTGTGGTTTTGGTAAACTAGATATTGATTGAGACCAGGGCTTTAATGCAGGATGAGAAACAGTTAGAAGATAGCAAAATATTTGAGTCATCACCACCATAGGCTAGAACCATAATTGGTAGTATTCCAAATCTTTCAATAAAGCTGTTGAAATGCCTTTTCCTCTAATTTATGTTGGGTGTTTTTTTGTGTGTGTGGTTTGTTTTTGTTGGGATTTTTGTTTTGTTTTGTTTTTTTCTTGTTTTGTTTTAAATTGCACTGCAGAGAATTGCTGTTGTGATATATTTCATAACTGTTATATTACAGAAAAACAGAGGAATGCTATCCCATTTAAGAGATTAAAGAGTGCACACAGGCTGAAGGCTACACTTGCATACAGATATTTAAAATTAAGAGGATATGAATATGTGGCATCTACTTTGGAATAGCAATGTTTTCTGTTGTAGTTTTGCTTTGGTATTTTTGTGGTAATGTTAAATAAAAGCTTCAAACTTATGTAAAGAATCTGCTAACAAAGTCTGTGGCTGGAAGGATGTCAATTTCAAGTTTCTGGTTATAATTTAAAAATATGTATCACAGAAATCAAATATGTTGTTCATAGCTGCCAATATTTTTTCTGCCTACAACTCCAATGACAACCTAGTACTTGAATGACACAAGAAGCTAGTCACATCATGCTTTAATATATTTTACACTAGGAAATGAACTTAATTTTTTATAGTATTTCCTTTTCAGTTGACAGTATATGTTGGCATACACATAGTAAGTGAAACAAGTAATTCTAGGAAAAAATATGGAATTAATCTTTTGAGCTTGACCTATGAGGGCTTACAAATAGTACTACTTGGCAAAATCTCCTAACGGCTTTACTTCTGTCACAATTTATCATTTATAGAACATGGAGTTTCATGCAGCACTGGAGGCGACTTCCTGTTCAGAAGTACATTATTCCACGTCTAGTAATGATGGAATCATGTATTCTACCTCCCTTTTTTCCAGGTGCAAACACAGTTAAATTTCTTCTACTTGATGATGTCAGAAAATACATGTGTAATTATACAAAATGAGAATTTAGCAACCAGAAAAGGAACTGTTTAATCCCTGGTAGTTGGAATGTCACAGAATCACAGAATGATAGAATGCTTAGGTTAGAAGGGATCTTAAACATCATCTAGTTCAACCTCCCCTCCCGTGGGCAGGGATGTCACTTAATAGATCAGGTTGTTCAAACCCCCATCCAAACTCCCTTTGATTTCCAAACTGATTTCCATCAGTTTCTCTAGGCAAGCTGTGCCAGTGCTTCACTACCCTCTGAGTAAAAATTTTTTTCTAACATCTAATCTAAATCTGGCCTCTTTAAGTTTAAAACCATAGCCCCTTGTCCTGTCACTAACTGTCTGCATAAAAAGTCTTCTCCCTCCTTCTTATAAGACACTTATAAGGTACCCCTTAAGGTATCAGAAGGCTTTAGTGAACTGTCCCTGAAGCCTTCTCCTTTCTGTACTGAACAACCCAGCTCTCTCTATCTTCACAGGAGAGCTGCTCCATCCCTCTGATCATTTTTGTGTCTCTCCTCTGGACTCACTCCCACAGGTCCATGTCCTTCCTGTGCTGGCACCCCAGAGCTGATGCAGGGTTCCAGGTGGGGTCTGAGCAGAACAGAGCAGAGGGGCAGAATCCCCCCCCCTGGCCCTGCTGGTCACTACTCTTTGGATGCAGCCCAGCATGTAGTTGTCCTTCTGGGCTGGGAGTGCACACTTTTGGCTGATGTCCAGCTTTTCAGACAGAAGAATCCCCAAGACCTTCTTTACATGCAGGGCTGTTCTCAGTGACTTCTTCTCATGCCTGTGCTCATGTCTGAGATTGCCCTGACCCAAGTGAAGCACAATGAACTTGGCCTTGTTGAGCTTCATGAGGTTCCCGTCTCATGTCATATATTACCTCTTCAATTATTATTTTTTAATTTAATTAGACTGAGAAACAGGAAATATAACAGTTCTATATGTAGAGAATTCTTATAACATAATGTAATAATTTCAAGAAAAAATTACTTCAACATAAGAAAAACTTTAGTGGGTCAAGTAATATTTTTTATTCTGAGGCGTGTTGTACCCAGTGTCAGGCTTTAAAGAGAGAAAAGACAAAATAACACCACCTTTGAAGTGTACCTTTTCAGCTTCCAGAAATTTTCATGCCAGGAACTTCCTGAACTGGAGCCTGGAGATATTCTTTGTAACCCAAATGAGCTTATACTCTGTGCAATTCCTAATCAGTTTCTGGAGATGCTTCTGCTTCTGGCTTCTGCAGCAATTTGTGGCAATGAGTTCCAATGTTCATACATCTCTGTACAAATATATTTTGCAAGACTACATAAGATAAAGTGCTTAAGTTCTCTTTAAGGTAAGAGTCTATAATTTGAACATATTAAGATAATATTTTCATCTTGTTAAAATAAGAAATATACAGAAGCACTACTGAAATCAGACAAAGAAAATAAATTCAGAGTTTCATGGATGATAATTGTTTCCAAAAAAAAAAATTAGATATTTCTTTTCCAAATGTATACCACAATGATTCTCCTAACTTGGACCCTGATTATTCTCCTACTCTGTGTATTTTCACCAATTTTATCTTTACTAATTTCAGAGGAGTCCTTTGTGCTCTGGGAGTGCACCAAAGAATGAATATAAACTCTTGAAGATAGGGGCATTTCTTAGTCAAACCCAGAGTATATAGACTAAGTCACTTGTAAAATGAATCAGCTCAACTATGTAGCAAATTGGATGTGAAAAGGCCCATAGGTTCATATATCTGTTACTGGCTGACTTATCTCTCAAAGCATCCAAAAATATTACAAAAATCTAAACCTTAAAAAAACCAAAAATGCAAAACCTAAACTTTATACTTTAAATTTTAGATTGCTCATATACCTAAATTTTTCATTAGAAACACTACTACTTGCTCCTCTTCTTATATTACCTTCCAATGAAATTATGGTTAAGTCATCAAGTGATGAAGACCAGTAGGAGTAGAATAAAACAGTTGTCATTAAAGCCTTGTTGTCTTTAGCCCAGCAATTTGCAGTGAGGATTGCTTACTTCAGACCCTCTAGTACAGTCCTATGAATTGGATTCTGTGAGGAGAAAGAGCACAGTAGGTGAAACTCTGATTCACATCTTCCAGTAATTTAATCCAAAATGAAAATAGTTTATATACTTCAATCCTGCTCTGTGCTATCAATCAAAACAGGTAGTATCCTGGAATTGTTCTGATGGTCAGGATATTTGTTTTGAAAATGCATTCCTGATTCTTACTAAAATACCATATAAAGAAACTCTCAGTAATCAGGACTAAATAAAAATATTTGTCTTGAGTAATTTTGTGGATAAAGTTTGGAGTTTGTCTATTGGTGTCTGTCTCTGTTGAAAATGGATTGTTATCTTCTGTATCCTAATTGCTACTCAATTTTTTTCCATTTTTTGCTTTTCTTTTACTTGCACTTGATTAAGATATCAAACAACTTCATTAAAAGGGAGAATACACGTGCATTTCTCTGTAAATGTTTCACTGATATTCTCCAGGTTCTAGTGCAGGAATTAATTGGATGTTTTTGGCCACACAGGAAAATATCTTTGGTAGCAGGATTTGTATGAAATTTCTTGACATTTCTGCATGTAATGTAATCTGTCAGCGCAATCTTCTCTCACCTGCTTCTTACGTGTGCAATAAAAGAGCAAAAGTAGGACAAGGGAGAATGGGAGTAGTAAAAATATTTCCAGGAGCAAAACAAAACCCAGAAGAAATTTAATGAGTAGATTGTATAGATCAAGTTTTCAAGCCAGATTTTGTAGATATAACCATGGAGAAGTCTGGAAGTATAGAAGAACTGAAGGAATGGCAGGTAAGAAACACACATAGTCTTTGATAAAAGAGTATCCAGGGTTTCCAGAGTAATCCAGTTATCTGAATTATAACTGGTGTAAGTATTATTGTGATGAATCCAGCACATGTATGGAATACTCTGCATGCCACACGTAAACTTATCCTTACTTGAAAAGCTGAAAGCACACAAATACCCTAGTTTCCCTTCAGAAATATGGTTACTCTATTTTCCTAATAGTTCAAAGAGGACTATGAGAATAGCAGAAAAATTTGTGATTGTTAATTTTGTCTAAAAATAAAACTGGTTACCTCAATACACTGGAAACTGAATGAATATTCTTGAAAGAAAAGAAATCAGTACTGAAGTTCAAGGAAAGGAGCGACCTTTTGGTGAAAGCAGTGCCAGGCAATGATCATAGGGTTGCCTAGTTTGCTTTTTGAGCGTATAAAAACAGGAAAATTTTTGTGCGTTCTAGAGAAAGATAGGAAAAATATGCTTCTTCTTCCAAGAAGCAGAAAAGATTAGATTAACATCTTGTAATATAAATAACACAGAGATCATGATCAGATTGCTTGCTTCACTTGCCAAATCAAGGTCTAAATATGTGCACAAGAAATATGAAATGCCTGTTTCCTTCCTAGGCATCAAAAATTTTGGATGAAATTCCTTCTGACCAGGCAAATAATAAAACCAGCAACATCAAATTGAACAAAGCTACTTATGAAAATTAAAAGATTTTGATTATACTTTTTTTTTTTTATATGTCACTACTAATCAGTCAGAAATACATTAAGTTTCTAGATCAGATCTAGGCAATTGCTTTTGATGAATAAATGAATAACAATCAATTAAATTAAATCAGATTTTTTAGTAGATTCTCTTATATCCATATATTCCTATAGAAGGTGCATTGTAGCAATCATAGTAATTTGTGCAACTGAATTTTTCATAATGTTTCTGGATTCTTTTCTATCAAATAGTAGATCATTCTTCATCTTTTA